>NW_008481842.1:567698-568251 GCF_000524495.1 Plasmodium inui San Antonio 1 | reverse complement strand
ATAAGGAGAGGCGTTCCATTAAAATATGATATGCTTTTTTTTTTTTTTTTCTTAGTAAACTGTGTACAACAGTGTTACATTTTGATTAATGAACCATTTCGTATGAGTGGGAAGGCAAATAGAATGGACGTAAAAGTTGCTGCCTTCCCTGTACGTACATGTGTATATTTTTTTTTTTTTTTCTAAGAAGTGCATTTGTCGAATGTGCACATGTGCCCACTTGTACATCGGCGGGCGCTGTTCGCCTGGTTGTTCTTTTTGATCCTTCGACAAAAACGACTGAGTGGCGATGCAATAGCAACGCATTACAAGTTGTAATGGGAAGAACAGAAAGAAACAAAAAAAAGTACACATATGTGTGAATAAGCATACATGTTTGTGTACCTCTCCGTGTAACTTCGTCCATAACTTCGTCCATAACTTCGTACATAACTTCGTATATAAAAACGTACATAACAACGCAGACATTTTCATGCATATGCCACTTCGTACGTGACTCCTTTTACACCCATGCGCTCCCATTTCGCGGACAGTTGCGATGGCATAAAAACCC
>NW_008481842.1:524233-565638 GCF_000524495.1 Plasmodium inui San Antonio 1 | reverse complement strand
AAAAAAAAAAGATTCATAAACAACTTCAAGATCACAATTGGTATACTAATACAGCCAGTGAGAACCAGCCAGGCGGCGGGCACAGCTCCCTTTCCTTTACATACTCCTCCCACCACAAGTGGTACTTTTTTTCATGTAAAAGTTGACTGTGCATGTATATAATCGTGTACATATGTTTATGCCGATGTATATATGAATACTTATTCACAAATACTTATATGTTATGCATGTCCTTGTACATAAGTGCATCTCCATCTACTTGTGCATACGTGCTAGATTGCAAGTTGATAAAAAAGAGCATTGTGCACGACTGAACGGCATAAATGAACTCTCACCAATTTACTGTATCTTTGATTTAATACGCGTACCGAAGAGATCATTTATTGCAAAAAAAAAAAAATTCTGCACGTTGTATACGCGACCGTAGATAAAACGTATGTGTTTACGCTCGCTCTTACGTTCGCCCGTGCCTTCGTGGCTTATGTATACAAAGCATATGTAAGAGTACCATACCGTGAACATCTGTACATGTTCTTTTTTTTTCTTTTCTTTTTTTTGAAAACCCTTGTGCTTTCCTTTCATACTTACTTGTTCAGGTTTCTACGCATATGCTTATCCGTAACTTCCTCACAAGCATCGATATGTGATATACGCAAATGCGCCTACGCGTGAGAACATGTACACGTGCGTACATACAAGTACATGTACCTGCATAGGTATTCGCACGTACGTACCTCTGTGTATACGGTAAGGCAACCTTTGCTACATATGAGCAGCCGCCTATACATATGCGTTCTCGCATCAACGCGTAACTGCATAGCGTGTAGTGACATTCTTGCGCATTAGTAGTATGTGCTTACATTAGTACACGTACCCGAAGCGTCCCCGCCTCCTCTACCATCAGCTCTGATGCTTCGCATACATGTACTAATAGTTTCTATAAGCATATGCCACACCTACACTTTTTCGCACACCGCCTTTTCTTGTCACTCGTTTGTGTATGTGTATCTCCTCCTTCACGCAGTACATGTAGCAGCAGATCTCAAGGCCACTTTCATTCTATGTTACGTTAAGCGTGGAAGCGTTTACCAAACCGCAAGTGGCGACGTGTTCGATGCCATGTGCATACAAATGAGCGCAAACGCGTCTGTGCATGTGGAAGTATATCTCATTTCATGCACAATATGTACAACATATGTGCTAATGAATTGGGCTAGTATACAACTCGTAGTGCATGTTTTGTTTCATTATTACCGCACTGTAGTGGTGAACATGCCCATGCTCATATGTCCCTGCGTATAAACGGGTACATGCGGCGTGCAACCCATGGTCTTTTTTTTTTTCTTTTTTTTTATTCATCTCGGTGTGCAGATGTACAGCGTGTATGCATATGGCACGCACATACAAAAAGAGTACAACTGTGGATTCTTGAATTTATAAATTTGTACATAGACGAATATACACCTGTATGAATTTGTGCATATATACATAACCTACACGTGGGTAAAGCCATTCGCGCTCCTCACACCGAGGTGAATTGAGGATTACCTATGCCTACGTTGTCCACAGGATAAATTGAACCGGCAGATTAAATCCATCTATGAGTGTGAAGCCCATACGTGTTGTGTATACATCTTCATATTGATACATACGCACAATCGACACGTATGTGTACTCGTGTGTATATGCTCAACTGAATGCATCATTTGTGGCATTACATATACTCTCAGTTAATTTCTTCACTTTAAAAATTTATCTTATAAATTCATGTTTTGTAAAAAAAGAGAAAATAAACGAAAAAAGAAAAAAAAAAGGGGAAATCCCTTTTTGCTAAATTAAAACGAATTAAACAAATTAAAGCAAAGTAAATTAAGTGTATTTTACTTTATTTTTATTTATTTTATATACTTTTATTTTATTTATTTTTTTTTTTAATATGTTCGCAAGAGTATTAAAAAGAGGAAAATTTGAAAAATTCATTTAAGCGGGAGATTCAGAAGAATGCGCATGTATTGTATGCATATATTATAAATATATGTTATGTATGTCATATATGCTATTATGTATGTATTGCATTTATGCATCATTTGTTCGTTTGTTTCTTTACTTGTTTTCCGTTTATTTCTTTGCTTTTTCATTTATTTGTTTCTCTTTTCCTGTACGTATATATACGTTATTCTTCGCACCAGTTTTAAGTGTCCAAATTATCGTTCATTTAAGATTAAGACTTTTTTTTTTTTTTTTGCGTACACCCTCTGTGCACTTACCGCTTTGTAGTTACATACGTACATATATAAAGTGCGCATATTGCACGTCTGCATAAACATATACATATAAAGTAGGGATACATGTACGTTTACAACACTATGCGTTGTTGTTTCCATCGTTTTTTTTAATTTCTTCACCCACCGCTCGCCACGTTCGCATCTATATGACGCGTTATACAAAAATAAACAAATGAATATATAAAACAACACAGTGTTGTATAAAATACCGTACAAGCAACGCGTTACTTTTTTTTTTTCTTCTCCCCTTTTTTTTTGTGTATTTATATATGTATAAAAATACATGCCGCGAAATAAGCTGTACAAAACATACCCAACATTGTAAGCAAAAACTGCATGTATATCTTGTACACTCACGCGTGGTCCTGTAAATAAGGGGCAATATGGGCACATAAGTAGGTGCGTATGGATGTATATATGAATAAATATGTATATATATGTATTTTTATATATATTTATATATATAGATGTATATGCCTTTCTACCATACGTGGTTACATTGCATGACGAATCTCCCCCGCCCTTGTATGTACGGCGTTGCTGCCGTACGTGGTAACATATGCGCATAAGCGTTTGCGTATATACGCTTGAGACGGTTACCCTCTGCACCACGTGGTTGCCGTATAACTTATTACATTATAATACTGCCTTGCACTGTATACCTTGCATTAAATTGTATACATATTCGCATCTTATTCTTTACCTACTCCTTGCATATCCCTATGCCGACACTTTACCCATACCTATATGTATATCGTACCATTGCAACACCTACACTGCCATTGAAGGAAACGAATGGTATACTGCACTAACTTCATGCGAGATGAAGAGGAAATAGTTGTTGTCCCGTTTATACATGTAATAGATTTTTTAGATTAATTATAAAAAAAATTCTATTCTATACATTTAAAATTGCTTTGCTCATTTTTTCATTTTATTAAATTAAAAAAAATTCATTCTAAATTTGAAAAAATTAATTAAAAAAAAAAGTAATATTAATTAAATCGAGCTTTTTTTTTAGATGTATTATTTATTTATTACCTTTTTAAATTTTAGAGAATTATTTTATATCTCATTTTATTCTTATGAATGTGGCATGTATTAAAGATACAATTTTACTTATCATTTTATATTCCATTCGCGACTATTATTCGTGTATATATATAATATATATTATGTATACATTCTTTTTTTGCTACTTTATGTAAACTAAACTAAGATAAAGTGAACTGAATTGGATTGAACTCTTTTATTTACTTCTACCTGTTTTTTTTTATCTCCTTTTTGCATATTTATTTACCCATTTTTTTATCCCCTTTTTTTTGCGTTTTATTTGCATTTCTTTTACCCTTTTTTTTCCTTATCCTTTTTTTTTCACCTATTTTTTACCGTCGCTTTACCCAATTTTACATTTGGAGTAGCGTTTAATACAGACCACGAGGAGGATTCACGAAATGAAATTTGTGTCCCTAGAGAAACACAAACGTGTTTGCGCATTTTCCTATTTGCCTGTTCGCGTATATATACATATACCTGCACTATACAGATGCAGATGCGATCAGATGTAGGCATATAACCTAAGCATACGCCAGTGCAATGTGGGCATAATCTATGTACATGTAGTTAAGCCCTCGTTGATTGAACGTTTCCATGCATAACACTTAGCGTTTCTCGTTTAAATTTATCGCTTAGCGCATACTATACGGTGCATGGCATAATACGTCACACGGTATATAATATGACATGTAGAATAATCTAGTACAGCAAGAATTGTAATTTATTTTCATCTACATTTGTTCCATTGCGCCCTCTCGGTTATGTACATGTTGGTTTATATATATGCGTCCTTATTTGCCACCCCCGGTGCGCATATATATATATGCCTACAGCATATGTGGATACATCGTACAAATATTTTTACAACATTTTTTATTTTTTGCGTCCGTATGTTTTCCTCTTTTTTTTCTCTTTATTTAATAAATTCATTGGCAGAGGTATTATTTTACTACATGTTTCATATTTTTGTAACCCATTCTATACAATTTTAAGAGCAGTTTTTATATATATATTTTTATCACCTTTTTACGGCTTTTTTTTCAATTTTTTCCTATTTTTTTATTGTTCTTTTTCTAACTTTTTTTTATTGTCCCCTTTATAACTTTTTTTATTTTTTTTTTTATAGTATTTTTTATAGTCCTTTTTATCGTTTTTTATAATTCATATGTAAGTTTTTTTTACAGTTTGTTTATAGTTCCTTTTAGGGTTCTTTTTGTAGTCTTTTTTGTAGTCCTTTTTGTACCTCCTTTTTCACTTGTTTTTGAGCTTTTTGTAGTTCCCTTTTTCAGTCCTCCTTTTCTAGATCTTTTTGTGGTTCCTCACATAGTTCGTTTTTATAGCGCCTCCCACATACCCCTATTTCTTTGGTCTTTTTTTTTTTTTTTTTTGCAGTCTTTTTTATAGTCTTTCAAAAAACTATTGCCCATCGTGCATAAGTACATACATTTGTATATATATAATGCCGCAGTAGTAATAGTGTTTAATTTAAGTCTTTTTTTTTTTTTGTTTTTTTATCGCATTTATGTAATTTTTTCTTCCTATTCTTCTGCATATATCACCATCTGTTTCGTAATTCTTGAATCTTTTTTGTAACTCCGGAGGCCGAATTGCTCTGCCTGCGCGTAATTCCCTGCGTTTTTTTCCTACATACACATATACGTGGAAAGACACGTTCGTGGAGACGCAGACGGGAGCAAAGGCAACCCGCCCTAGACAGACCCATAGATAACCGCACAGCTAGACACAGCACGACCATCCACGTTCTTGGTTTCCCTGCGTCAGCTTCTATATTATGACGTTTACATAAATCGACGAAGTGGAGAATCCGTAGGGCGGTGAATCACTAGATCATTAGACAACGCCTTTGATACATCGCTAGAGAGAAGACTCGAACTAACCGTTAGATAAGCAAACCAGGGAAGAAATAAAAAAAAAAAAGAAAAAAATGAAGAAAGATTTAAGTAAAAGACCAGTCAGAGCGAGAAGAAAGAAAACTATGAATTCGTTGTATTATAACAGCGATTACAGTAATGACTTAAACAGCGAAGAGTCCAAAGGTGAAATGAGTTTTCTAAAAGGAGATGAAGCGTCAGACGGATTTGAAACGTCAGGGAGGAGTAAAACAAAGGAGCAGAGAAAATATCATGACATGTATAACCACAACCAAAGGGTGGGAAACAACCCAATGATGAATGACCTCAGTGTAAATGCGCTCATATCGCATGAGAATAAAAAAAATGACTTCTTTGATGATAGTAACAACTTAAAAGATTCAAGTGACAATGAAAAAAGAATTAAAATAAGAAACCACCGGGCGCAAAACGAAGAAATTTTGAACATAAAAAATGAAATAAAAATGGAGCATAATGGAAGTAACAACTCACTTAGGGGAGATAAAGGGAAGAGCTACAACCCCCGTGCAAATGCTTCGAGCAAAACGAATTGTAATCGGGCCAAGCATTTATCCAATAATAATGAGAATAATTATGCCAAAATGGCAGAAAAATTACCTCACGTAGTTGGTGTTCGATTTGACAAGTCACAGAACAGATGGCTATCCGGCATTTGTATTAATGGAAGGTGCATCAATAGATACTTTCCTGTTTATAAGTATGGGTTCGAGGAGGCCAGGAGACTAGCCATACAACACAGGAAAAATTTCGAAACGGCCAATTTGGGTCACTTGAAGAAGCAGCAAGGCGAATCGAAAACGTCCCACCTGAATCTTCTGAACATCAATTCGCAAATACCAAATGGATTTAAAGGTACACGAAGTGGGCCCCCCGCCACTCTGTTGTGCGAGCATGTTGTTGCACCAGTGTGTAGTTGCATCAGCCTGTAGTTGTACCAGCCTGTAGTTGCACCCCCGTTATGTATGCGTGACGTCCCTTATATGGTTACACATTTCTCTCCTTATCTCTCCACCTCTCTTCAGATATCCAAGGGAAAAACAAACTGATCTTCAAGTATCTGTCATACGACTCCATACAAAAGGAGTGGGTAGTCACGTATGACTACGACAACAAGGTCCTTGTCAACAAATTCCCAGTAGACATTTATGGATACAATAACGCGTACGAAATGGCCGTTCAGTGCATCAACAAGTTGACCGTCTGCAATCAGGACGAAATGTGTAAAAATGTCAACCAGGATGGCAGCCAGAGTGCCAGCCACAGTGTCAGCCAGAGTGCCAGCGCCGGCCAAATTGCAAAAATGTTCAAAGGCGAGAGTATGAAAGGACTAATTGGGTTAGAAAATGAACTGAGCGAACAAGGTGGCGTTGTTTCTTCGTCCTTCGCACAACGTAAAGAAAAAACAAATAAACTGTTTAAACTAGCGAACAAGCTATTAACGACCCCCATTGACAGTGAAGAAATGAATGGGCTAATTTCTCATCCAGAAAATGATAGATACAACGGGGGTAGTAAACATTTCGTTGGAGGAGAGTACAGTAATAACACGTACAGTGAATACCTTTCTGAAAAGAAGCAGAAAGTGGGACTACCAGATTCGGATGTAGGGAATCCTCGTTCGGACAAAAACACTCACCCAAATGAATATAACAGTTTTTACAAAAATGAAACATCGTTTTTGAGTAACGATTTTCATTACCTTAACAGTGCCGCAAAGCAGATAAACTCCGCGAACAGCGCGATTGAAAATGATGAGGATAATGATTTATTGGAGGGTCTCAAAGGCTTAGCCCCCCGTGCATATGGAGCAAGTAACAACAACAGTGGGAATGATAGCAGTAGTACTCATTTCAAGCCCGACTTGTACAACGAATCAAGTTACGCAGCAGTGAATGCCTCCAGTTTTCCCCTCGTAGAGGACGATGAAATTATTGGAAACGTTTTTGACAGTCATAAAAATATTCTTACAAACAATAGTAGTAGTTGTAGTAATATACGAGGCAAAAACAGCAACGCACAATCAAGTTTGGCCTACTTGAGTAGTATGAAAAAACACAGTGATGACAACAATGCCAAGATATTGCACCTTCTGAACACGAGCCTTATAAACGAGGAAGACCAAAATTCTTATCACCTTTTGAACAACGTACTTAAACATGGAAAATTGAATAAGAAATCCATCGACAGTGATAGCAACACGGTCAATCATACGTTGGATGAGGAGGAAAATGAAAAAAGGACAGTAGGAGTAGTCAAATGGAACCATCTAATGAAAAACCAGGAGTATGAAGCGATAAACAATAATGTCGACTATAGCAATAATAGCCACAACGTGAATAACGCATGTAGTAGTAGTAAGAAGAATAATCCCTTTCAAGGGAGTACCAGTGAAGGCATAACGAATCCGCAAATTCTTGAGGCCTTCTTAAAATTGAACAACGGAAAGGGTGGAGGATTAGACTCCTCCATAAATTTGGACGAAAGTGACCAACCGAGGGAAGACAAACATGTGTCAAGTGAATCACGACACTATGGTGAGGATACCGGAGAGGAGGGAAGCCACAGCGACGAAAACGAGCTTAGCAACCGGGGGGAGGAAAACCACGCCTTTGGCCAATTTTTCCACAGAGACAGAGAAACAGAAGCACGAGGACGTGCCAACAATGATGAGGAGAATTTCCAAAATGAAGTAGGAAAAAAGCACAAAATGAATCCACATTTAAATTACGAAAATCTGCTCCACTTTAACAGAATGATAAAAAAAATGATGAACAAGAATAATAATAATAATAGCAATAACAATAGTAATAGTAATTATAATAATGCTGAAAATCATGAGAAAATTATTAAACGAATTAACACTTTACTGAATATGAGTGCTGCCTCTGTGGGGGATAAAGCGACTGAAAACGTAACGAATGCGAACAGGGAAAATGAACAGAGCAGTTATGGTGCTTCCACCATGAATGAACTGCAAAGTTTAATCAAAAGGAACTTGGAAGAGTCTATCAATTATGACGATTATATCACAGTGAAGGACGAACAAGACGATGATGCGATGAATGGTGACGCGGAACGGGGGGACGATACCACTCCTCTAAATCATTTCGAAAGTGAAAACCACGTGCACGTTTCTCCGGATGATATTGCTACTTATCATACGAGCAGGAATGGAGACGTCGTAACGAATAAGCCAAGCAGTGACGAAGAGGCAAACGTAGTTATTCAGAAGGAGGGAAAATCGGATGGAGAAAACTCCCCAGATCAGGATACACAAAAGACGGAAGGGGAATGCCCAGAGAAAAATGTGGAAAATTTAACCGACCAAAATGAAGAGAACAACATTACGCCAAAGGATGCCATAACAACAACGCAGAAGGAGGATAACTCAACGGAAAGAAACCAACTGGAGGAAGAAAAAACAAACCAAGAGGAGGAAAAAAGAACAGACCAAGTGGAGGAAGAAAAAACAAAGCAAAACATCGAATGTAACGAAATTGCTCTCATGTTTTACCCATGGAAAAAAGGCATACAGTGGAACGAACAAAGAAATATGTGGGTATGCAAATTATGGGACGAAAGCGGAAACGAAATTACAAAGCATGTCTACGTAAAGAACAAAGAGGGCGTAGAAATTGGTTATAACTACTGCTCAAAGATGAGAATGAATTCATTTTCTTTTTACTTAAGCACTGAATTGAAGAAGTTCCCTCCAATTGAAGAAATTTCGTATGACCTGCAAACCCTCTGCTTTGTGGTGAACTACAAAGATGAGGAAAGGAAGAGGTACTCATTCGAAGGGGGAATATGCAGGGCGTTCCAGGATGCCGTGGAGTATTTGAATAAACGAAAGGGAGAGGAAAACGACGCAGCAGAACATGCAGAAAAGGGTGGCGAACAGCTTGACGGTGGTGCTGATCGCGGTGATGGGGAGGGCCAAACTGGAGCGGAGGAGCAGACGGAGGCTAATAGCCAAGTGGAGGCGAATAACCAGATGGACGTCAACAAGCAGACAGATGAAAATGGCGAAACGGATGGTAACAAACAGACAGGTGAAGATAACCAAACGGATGGCACCACCAAAGCGGACGCCAACCAAGGCCCTCACAACATTGCCGACTTTGTCCAGGACGAAAGGAACCACGCCCAGCTAGACGACACCTTCAAAGAATTGAACTACTTCGACTACAGTAAGAAATTACCAACCAGTAACACCTGCGAGCAGACCAGGGTAGCCTACAACTTGAAACCCTGGGTAAAAGGAATAATTTGGGAAGAGAAAATGAAAAAGTGGGTTGTGTTCTTTAAAGACATAAATAAAAACCTTCGAATCAGCTTCTTCAATCCATGTGACTATAATAACGATGTTATTCTGTCCTATAAAAAATGCTGTGAGTATTTTCTTCAAATTAAAAAATCAAACAACTTTGACGAAAATAAGGAGGATTTTTCTGAGTCCATTCGAGACTTCATTAACAATTTTGAATTTGACAACACCACCAGTGAGAATCACCTGAATGAAGATAACAATGAGGAGGATGAAGATGACGATGAAGGTGGTGCCGGGGCAGATCTGATTCAAGCCAACCAAAGGAAAAGTGTAGATTATTATGGTAAAGATAAGGGCCACCTAAATTTCGGGGACTATACCCAGGTGAATAGTAACTACCTCAGTAAGATAAGTGATATGCTGGTTTCCATGCGAAAGGAAAAGAACAGTGGTAGTGGCAATACGGGCATTGAACATTATGACGATGCTGAGGAGGAGGATTCAGTTTATAGGCAGCATTTTCTAAATGGAGGAAAGATGGCTGAGAAAAGAAAATTCATCATGATGAGCAGCGGAAGTGACAGTAACAATCTGCCCTATACAGACCCAGGGAAGTTAATAAAGCTGGAGTTATCCAACGATGAGGTTCTTCACTCTTCTCAGAATGGGAACGACATAAAGGGGAACAATGATGCGGCGCTGCTTCACGCCCATAAGTACGCACCAAATCTAACCGATCGGAAGGGCAATGCGAAAGGCGACTTGCTGTTTATGCAGAATAGCGAATTTTTTAACCACATGAGTCAGGGCAATTGTATTGATAATGAAAATGAGAAGACGAGGAAGAGGAGAAAGGGTAGCAAACGAATCATCGGAAAGGGAAAACATGGTATTGGAGACAACGCACACAATTCTGCTGCAGGGAGCGATAACACGGAAAGTGACGATGACAACCAAAGTAACATCAACAGTGCAAATGGCAGAAACAGCCACGAACGGAATGATGCAAACCGAAATAGCAACAATGGTACTGTACGAAAGAGACTCCTGGACAGCAAAACATATTTTGACCTCCATGAAAATAGCCACCTACTTAACGGAAGTAATGACCACCTCTTGAATGACGAAGATGGAAGTTACAAAATGGACTACTCCGGATCGGAGATGCAGAAGAAGGGAAGTCTAACGAATGAATATGATTATAACAGCACCTCCGACACGAACAACAACCACAGCAATGCTTATCAGGAGGATGGCACGGCAACCGCGACTAGGAGCACCAACTTCACCTTGAGGGGAAGGGGAATAAAAAACGAAGCGAATTATGACTCGAATTTTCTAGGAGGGAATGGCATCGACTCCAATAGTGACATAGTGATGAATGGCAACAACGCGAATAGTAGTCACCTAAATTTGTTGAAGGAACACCAAGGAGTTGTAGCAGGAGCAGACCTTGCCACTATGCTAGAATATGTTAGAAATAATGCCGATAATGCGACTGCAGGTAGTAATACTACTACGACTAGTACCACCATGAACACGGACTTGACCCATAATAATAGCAATAGTAATAATCATAACGGCAGAGGGGGAGGCCTGCGCAATTATGAAAAGTACGCTTCCAACATGGAGAATAGATCCATTAACAAAAGCAATGAGAAGCTAGATTGCCTTATTGACAACAACATAAATGTGAGATTGCCCAAAAGTGAAATTCTAAATCAAGCCGCGAGCTTGCCAAAGCTGCAAGGAATGTTCTTTGACAAAAGAAGAAATTACTGGACCGTCAGTGTCTGCGGGTTCAGGAAATCTTTTGGAGTTCGAACGAGAGGCGTGTACCAAGCATACAAATTAGCTGCCGAGTTTCGTAACCGCATCTTAGAAACAAACAAAGGGAAATGCTATCCTCAGAAAAGCTCAAGTATGTCTAGCAACTACAAATATAATGTAAAAAATACCAACAGTAATGGACTGCTTAAAGAGGAAAAAGGAAATTTTGCACATGAGTCCGCTGTTCCCACTATGGAGGAGAGTTTAAAAAAGAAAACCATGTCCTTATGTACCATGGGCAGTGGTAATAACGATAAGGATCTCCTTCCCGGTGGAGACCCACGAGGTGTTGTAACAGGCATGGTAAGTGGTGCCTTTGGCGAAAAGGGAAACAACAACCTTGGATTCGTTACCTCCAACATTTATGACTACCTTTGGGATAAGAAGTCGAACGAAACTGGAGTCGTAGCCGGAAGTGGTGGCGCGTGCGCAACCAAAAGTAGTTGCAGTGCAGTTTGTGGTGCAGTCTGCACAGGAATGTGCACCGCAATTGGGGGAAGCACAATTTCCGGCGGAGGTTGCAGTGGAGCTTGCGGTGAAATCTGCTCAGGAAACTTCAGTCGAGGTAAGAAGGAGATAAGGAACAACAGCAGCACGAACGGCGTAAGCTACGACGAAAACGTTGCCAATTTCGAGGATGATAAAACGACCCCGAATGGAAAGACTAATAAGTGCAATGGTGAAAAGAGGCTCGGAGGAAATTACTGCCCATCCAAGAATGAAAATGGGATAATGTCCATGATGACGGATTCGAGTTTAATGCACTTGTTAAACGAAGGCACAGGAGCTGCGGCAACCTTAGCCGGAGCAGAGGCATTGCTCAAAGAGAAAAAAAATAGCGAATTGAAGAAAGCAAACGGACATAATGTGTCCTGTAGCAATAGCGCCATAAGCAACAGCGGTGGAAACCCAGCCAACTATTCCCCAACACATATATACGAAGTGGAAAATATTAACAGTAGTCAGGATTATTACGTGAAGGGGGAGGACGGCAAAAGTGATTTGAACAAATCAGAAGATTATAAAAATGGCAAGAGCAACAGTTCTAGCAGCCATGTGAGTCCAAGCATAAATTTGATAAAAACTGGCATTAACAGCGATGATGGGAACAAGACGGGAAATGTGAGCTTTGCTGGACTGGACAGCGACGATGGCCCAAACGGCCCAAACAACGGCAGCGGCATTGGAAGTGGCATCGGAAGCGGAAATGCAAGGGGCGCTGGCGAGGGTAACAACAATCTACACAAAATATCAACCACGTTCGGCGAACAGTTCACACGTGAGGAGCCGTACGGAAAAAATGTCACCCATAACGACTACGACACGCATGCACAGAACAGTAAAGCGCTGACCGAAGTAGAGCTGCTAAATAAATTGATATCTACCAACATCGACGAAAACTTGTGCTTTTCTTATTCAAATAATATGGCTTACCCAGGAGACGAGAACTATGAACATGGAAAAGAAGACCTATACAAAACGTACAACTTCGATGGGGAGACTAAGTCCTTCAATTTTAGCGGACTCCTGAACGAAACTGTTGAGGAAAGAGACATCCGAATAAACAAAGAGGTACACAAATGCAAATTTGTCGAAGGGCTCATATATGACGAAGCGAACAAGTGCTTTCGAATTAAAATTAATGGGTATAGGAAGGCTTACTCAGTTATAAGGCGCGGTGTTAAGGAGGCGTACAAATTGAGCATCGAGGCTATCCAACAGATTCGCAGGCAGGCACAGGTGGGAGGACTAGGCGGCCTCGGTATCGGCCTGAGCGGCAGCAGCCCAAGCAGTGGAAATTTGATCGGTGGAAATTTCATGGGGGGAAACCTGAACAACACGTCCGAGCAGGGACAAATAAACTCCAACAACTTAACCCACTTTTACAACTCCAGCCCCGAAAATTCCAGACACAGCTCGCTCTACAACTATCAGCACAAGAACAAGCAAGAAACGCAAAACGATTTCGCAGATGGCATGTTTGAAAACGCCCCCGATGTAAACAATAATAATGGCCCTACCCAAGTGGACTCGAACAGAGACGATTGCCTGGGCGAAACGAAAAAGGTAATAATCATCTCCCATGAGGTGTATATCCCTCGATCCGCTGCTCCATACATGCATGATTCGTTCATTTGTGCATACCGCCGGGGGGGGGTTACCAACCTGGTATGCTTTTATTTATGCGTGTGGCAACCACGTAATCGCCTCCCTCTACATTTTATGATATATTTTACATTTTTTTTTTCATTTCCCGATGTGGTGCCAAATGTGTACGTTTGAACCGATATACTCGCAAGGAAAGCGCTCACTCTTTATATTTTCCCCCTCTTATTCTTCCCTCGCTCTTCGCATTGTAGATCCCAAGTGAGAATAACGACTCCTTCCCAACACTCAACATTGACGACAAGTATTATGAGCTTCTGAAAACGGCCATCATCATTTGCCTGAATGACATTTTAATGAATTCCATCCCGAAGTTGTTTAATATATACAGAAACATCAGCTCCTCGACGAACGTAAAAATTGAAGATGTGTTAAATAACGAGAAGAAGAGAAAGGAGCAGTCCATTAAGTACCACATAGAATACACCCAGAATTCCATTGGTGTCTCATCCCTTATTCCTTACCTTCGATTGTTCAGTATGGAGATTTTAAACAACGTTCTGCCGTCAACCCAGTCCCTCGAAATTCAGAGGCAGATTATCCACTCCCTCGATTTGCAGGCCTACAACACATCCTACTGAGTGTCGGCAGCGCGAGGTCACCCAACGCGCGAAAATCCACCGTAACGAAAAAAAAAAAGAAAAAAAGGGGCCCCCTACCTACACATATATATATAGTATAATTAAATCGACGCTCCGCCACATGCGGATTTTTTTCTCCTTTTTTTTTGCTCTAACGTTAAGCAGTTAATATTTTCACGTTATATATATTACATGTATATAAAAGTATTGATTTTTTTTTTTTATAATTAATGTGTATATCATTCTGTTGATATTCCATCGTTGTATTCTTCTAAATTGCATATCTATGGTTCCTTTTTTTTTATTATTTCCCCATTCTTTCATTTTTTAATTTTTTTGTAACTCTTACCTTTGCCTGTGTTTTCAAAGCCCAGGAACTAGCGTATGTTTCTAACATATCTCGCTGGGCATGCAGACGCAGAGGGCATAAAAGAAAACTTTATATAAATAAAGGCTCCAAAATGCTTTTTTGTTAAATTCTCTCATACACGTCTTCGCGCCTTTGCGTTTAAGAAGGGTTTTATACGTGCGATTAACCAGCTCGTTTGTAAGTGCGATAAGGATGTCTTCCGTTCAACTGCGCAAAGCGCATATATGGAATGGTGATGCATAAAGTAGGGGAGAGGAGGAGATGGCTGTTTAGCAGGGAAAAGAATGACAAGCTTACCCCCACAAAAAAGAACAAAATGTGGTGTGGTATGGAGTGGCGACGCTTGGCAAAATGTCCACCACGAATGATACGCAAGTGGACCATTTTAACCATTTTGCGCTGCTTTCCGAACGACGAATAAATGCACTCTGAGTTAGAAAAAAAAATGACACCCAGGAGCTGGGTAACTCTTTTTTTCCTCTTTTTTCCTTTTTTTTTTTCTGTTGCCGTTTTTGCAAAAATGACTGCGCTAATTTGAAATTGCAACGGGGGAAAGCTTATTTTAAATGGTGACATGAAGTAAAGCAACCAATTTTATTTGGTTCCACCAGGGCGAGTCACACGTCATTGAAGGCTCCTTTTTTATTTAAAAAAATTCAGTAGTCCATCTAAAAAATTCACGCCGTTTTTTCCCTTGCGTTCACCGTGCACTCAAGCGGGGGGGGTTCCAGAGGATGGAAAGAAAAAAATATCGTCAATATGGCCAACATAGCCCATAGTGCCAATATTTCCAATATAGCGAAGTTACACAGAAGGTAAATGCTACGCAGAAAAGAGAATGCAGAAACGTAGTTGCCCAAATTGATTGCCTTAACGTGTGAGTACTTTTCCACCGCGCGCATTACGGAAGGATAAGCCTCAGATGGTAGTAGACTCCCGTGGGCCAGTGCCCCCAGCCGATGTCGTCATAGAGTTACTCCAAATGAAATTCAGTTCGAGTCAAGTGAGAGGTTACCCCCGTGCATGGGAGAGCCACCCTGTGAAAGTGACGCCCCCTGCTGAAGTGTTACTCACCAGACAGGGCACCATGCAAGGTGACGCAAAGCTCAGTTAAGCTGAGTAAAACAGAATAAAGCCGCATAAAGCCAGAATACGTGCATAAACCCCCCAATACCGTCGTAGCAATACCTGATTAAAAGCGCTAATACCTCCGAATACCCGCCTGCTGCCACGAAGCAGCCTCACCTGAGGAAAAGGCCACCCAAATGGAACCCACTAGAGTTCACCCCGTGCTGAGCATCCTGGGGAGCAAGTATAAACCCTTCCATGAGAACTTGTCCAGTAGGACGCACATAATTCTACTCCCCGAAGCAAACACCCTGGTAAATATCCGCATAGATATAGATTTTATGAAAAGACATATATGCTGCAAGAGCCACTTAAAAAATGTATACATAAATTTGGCCGGGCAGTCCATCGAAATGGACGCGAAGTATGTTTGCACAGGGTACGGATTTGAGGAGAATAGGATCTGCGAAATTTTGAAAATAGAAACGAATGCCAATTATAGATTTTTGAAAATTATTTTTATTAACATTCCATTGGGAGGAGGATACGACGATAGTGCACGCGTCAGTTATATTAATGATGAAGATGGGCCAGCCGATGGACAGGCCGATGGGCAGGTGAATCACCAGTTCAGTAATCCCGCGGGGGGGCAACCGAATGCGATGAAATGCAAACACGAGGTAACGCAATTTTTTAACAAAAACGGAAACTGCCGCGAATTTCTATACACACAACTTTTGCAATTTTCCCACTCGTACATTATCGTCAAGGGGTTCGAAAACTGTATTGGAAAAAAAATCATCAATATGGTAGAGGACACACTGAAATTACAAAGCAACGCAAATGAGAAGACCTTTAAAAGTGACATAAAGATGCCACTAATCAAGTATATCTATTCCTATCTGTATAACATTATATGGAAAGAGCTAACTAAAAATTGCCAACAAATAGAACACAGGGTTCAAGAAAAAATGAATTACCTGAGGAAGGACATTAGCGGATTCTTAAAGAAGTTAAATCTAGGAAGCATCAGCCTATTCCAAGTGGAAACGACTGCCTTTCACGTCAAGCAGGTTAGGAACACCGGGCCGGCAAAAAATAAATGAACGAACGAGCGAGCAGATAAATATGAGACGGTGCATATTTCAACGCTTGAGACGCCGACCTGTGTACACCACTCTCTGCATGTTCATTTGCTGCATCGTTTGTACATCCTGCGCATGCGCAATTATATAATTGCACCATTTGCGCACCTTCACGATTACTCCCGTGTGTGCCCCTCCTCCGCAGATTGAAAAGTGCAACAACCCAATCGACAAAATATACATCCTAGATAACATCAGCAAAATAATATGCGAAATCATTTCATGCACAAATGAGAACCTGAAGAGACAAAACTTAGCAATTTACGACATTAACAGTGACAGCCTGATTTCAATTCTCGTGGCAGCAATTTCGTTTGGTCAAATACAAAACATAATTAGCCACTCCATTCACTTGCACATGTATATAGATAACTTAAAGGCGTCCGAAAAAATTGATAAATTATCATTTGTCTTCACGATATTTCACTCTTCAATTATCTACCTCTGCGATATGAAGGAGGGATAGCTGTGCACTTTCTGGTGGCAGTCCACCGCGCTGAGCCATATACAGAGGAGGATGCGTAGTGTGGATTTTCCATCTGTAGTTTCGCCCCATTTGACTCCGTTTGACTTTTTTTTTTTTCTTTTCTTAAAACCGTTTATATCTACATTTGCTCGGACTTTGACTCATTAGATGCACCTGCTGTGCAAAACACTTAAAAAAAAAAAAAAAAAAACTTTTGTTCACCCCTTTGAAAGGACAGCATCGAGACTTTTTCCCTTTCCTAAATTTACAAATGAACAGATCACCCCGGCATACACACGTACATTCTGTGCATGTGAGAACAGCCCAGGTTTAAACGCCCATGGCTGAATATGGATACACACAGTGCATGCATGCGATTATGCTTTCCGCCGTGTGGCCGATCTCCTTTAAACCAAAAATGGCACAATGTATATTTCAACAATTTTATATTACAAGTTTGGGGTAAAATTAAGGAAAAAAATAGGTGAAAAGGAGCCAAAAAAGTAAAAAAAGCGAAAAGAGAGAAAAGAGCGAAATGAAATAACTGAGTGACTGAATAACAGAAAAATGTAGATGACACGGCAGTATGTTGTAATTAACCCCACTTCCACAGGGCAAAGAATTTGATAGAATGAAATAAAATAATGAATAGAATAAGGAATAAAATGATAAATCAAATCGGGAATAAGAAAAAAATGAGGAAAAATAAAAAAATGATCGCTGAAGAGAGTGCATCCTAATTTATGTAATCATTCAAACAAATGTGTAAGTCTCATAATTTGCTGTTATGAAATGAGAAGAAACTTCTCTTATCTGTTTAATATCAAACTCTGTCATTCTTTGTGATTTTTTTTGTTTCTTTTTCTCTCTCATTGAACGCAGAAGGCATGTTTTTTCTGTCTTTACAAATAAAGCATTAAGTGTGCTATTTATGTGTGTGTATATGCATGCCTATGGCGTAAAGAGTTTGGAAAGGTAAAAAAAAAAAAAAAAAAAAACAGTGGGATTACATTCCTTCAGTATTATATAACTCTCTTGTGTCACCCGTCTCCCTATGATTCTGTTGTCCTATCGTCCTCTCCTGTTCTTTTTTTCTTCTGTTTTATCTTACTCCCGCTTGTGTTTCATTCGCTGAAATACATTAACCTTCAGCAGTAACGTCATCAAGGGAAGAGTGGATCACTTGAGCTTATGCATAAGCATCTCCACTGTATGCACGTTTTTAGATGCAAATGGTGATAAACACATAAATAAGAAAAAACATGTAAAAGGAGATTTCTGAAAATTGCCTTGGTACATAAATGCGTTCCAGTGTGAGCAGTTGGGGTCACGCACAGATGAAGAAAAAAAACAAAAGAAATTACACTTTCCAGTAAAGTGTGGTATAAAAAAATGTTATTTTATTTTATTATTTTTTTTTTTTTTCTATTTTTTGTAACACTTTTCCATTTAACGCGCATATGCTGAGAACCGAAGTTTTGATCAACTTCTTGGTGAAATATCGTGCGCACTTGTATAGAATCATCCCCATATGGTTAAGAAGCAGGTGTCATCATTTATTTGTTTTTTTTTTAAATTACTCACATGGTACACCTTTGTATACATGGCATGTGCGTCTATGTATACTTTTGAATGTGAGTACAGATTTATCAGTTAATTCTTGTTCCTTGTTTGCTTTTTGTTTTTTTTGCAAAATCAGAACAGCCGTTTGGTGCATGCGTCCTGTTTAGCCATCACAAAGTATCATTCCCATCATACAAAAATGAAAAACGAGGCGAAGGAGAGGGAGATAATATGCTGACGTGTGGGTTTGTCCCAGGAACTCCCAGCGTCTTCCTCTTGCCTATCAGCGCCCATGCGTTGAAGAACATACACAAACATACACAAACACACACAACACACGTACACATTGTATGCATATGTGCACGTGTATATCAGTTTACTTATAATTTCTCATCTTGGAGTAAAAAATAAAGAAAAAAATAAATGATTCCTGGGGGTGTGAATCGGGGAGTCATCATCACCCGCTACGCAGTTGTACCGCTTCGCCCCTTCACCGACTGTATACACTTCCCCACTTCGTCACTCAGGAAGACTCTCCTCCTCCGCTATATTCTTCATCGACGTCTTGATACTGAACTTGTTAAAAATGTCCAGGGCACTGTTTATCTCGCACAAGACATTATTAAAGTAGCTGAACATGTGGGAAGTGATCATGGAGGATTTATTTTGTGCATAAAGGCTTATTAAATTTTGTAGCATTTCATCGCTTAAGTTATCATTTACGTCAAAATTCTTATTACCAAACAAGTCATCATTTAGTAGATCCATGGTTCCATGCGCATGCCCAACGTTGAGTTTGTTCATGTGGTTACCATCATTACTACTGCTACTACTACTGCTGGTCCTCCTTCCCCCGTGTTGATAAAAATCACTTGCCATTAATTCCTTTCCATTTAGGTGGGCAGCATCCTTCACTTCGTGGCTAGTAAAACCCACATTGGAATTGGTTTTGTCGCTGTTTCTGTTGTTGCTGTTCTGATTGCTGCTCTTCATATCCTCCTTCCGGGGTAACAATATGTCTTCATTTATCTGTATCAGGCGGGACAAATCGAATCCTAGATAATGTACGTTCATGTTATTATACCCATCATCATTCATCGGCGGAGAGGCCATGCCTTTGTTGCCTTGATAAATGGCGCTCAGAAGATTCTCCTCCTTTCCTACCTCCGTTATCTCTCCTGATCCACGCAACAACACATTGCACATGTCACTTTCGCCCCTTCCCCGTTGATACGCCTCGCTCACCTCTTTCGATTCAGTCAGCTGCCGAAAGTGGTTTATTTCTTCCAACTCGTTTATTCCAGGGAAATTTCCTCCCTTCCCACAAAAGTCCATCTTGTGATGGGAGACTTCTTTCTTTCCCTTGTTATGGTTTGCCAAACTTTTGTCTTTGTTCAGGTAGGAGAAAAACGTGTTGTTTGGGTGTTCTATTATGTTACTACTCTGTACTGGGAAGGCGTGACAGAAGCTGGAGAAGTACGAATTGGCCTCGTCCCTCTCGTCAATAACTCCCCCGCTAGAGTTGAAGCTGCTCGGGGGGAAATTGCTGGAGGGGAAGCCACTCCTGGAGAAGACACATGCGGAGAAGCTATCCTCCATGAAGCCGTTTGCGCTGAAATTACTCCCCTTCGCAACACTTGCGTTCTGGACGTCCCCCTTGCGGAAACTTTTCGCGGAACCAATGCTATCATGACGACAAGTGGTGTCCTCTTCCATGGTGCTCGACTCGCTCCACAGGCTAGGCACCTTATCATGCACTACTTCGTGGACCACCTTGCTACCCAACCCCCCATTCACCTCTAATGCTCCTGGAAATCCATTCGAACGCACGTTTACCTCTTCCATATCTGAATTAATAGAAATTTTTGGGATGTTGTCAAGAGTCTCATCAAGCGATTGAAACGAATTCGATGCTACATCTCCATGGGGGTTATTATCTAATAGAAAATTGGGCAGAAACTGCATGTACTCCTTCTTCTGCTTGGACAAACTCATATTGCTCATATCATCAGGGAAATTGTCCTGCCCCTTTTTGTACGAATTCTGTCGGCTACTACTGCACATGTTGCTGCTTTCTTCTACTCGATTGACATAATCTGTAAGCACCGTGTTGTTGGTTGTTTCGCTAGGTGCGTTTATGAGTTCGGAAAAGTCCTCTGAACAGGCATAATGGTTCGCATTCGCGCGCTCCATCATATCCCCACTCGTGAAACCAAAGCTGACGGTTTCCTTAATGTCATACAAATCACCGTCATTCTCCGTTAAAAAGTACGAGGATGTTTCCATCGGGTTTAGAAAAGGGACGTGGTGATTCCCCCCGGGGCTTCCTCCTGGGCCATTATTCAGATGTAAAGTGCTCTGATTTAATATATCCTCCGTACTTATCGGCAAACATCCACTGGGGGCAATTTTCTTGCCTTTCCATTTTGCCGCATTTAACAGTTTGGTTCTTAGTTTTTTCTCTTCTTTATTCTCAGGGAATCGAACTTCCAGCGGTTTGTGAGCCCCCGACAAAATAATTTTATTATTTAAATTTTTGATCGCGTTGACTGCTTCCTGCATATTATAAAAGGTGACGAATCCCGAGCCCCTGGACTTGCTCCTCCTATCTTTTAATATGATCAAAGAGTCGCACTTGCCAAAATTACTGAAGAGGTTATGCATATCCTTTTCCGTGGTGATCGGGGCAAGGTTTCCGAAAAATAATTTTATGACAGACTCTTCATTCTCGTTCTCGATTCCGTTTTCGATTCCATTCTCGATTACGTTCTCGATTACTTTCTCGATTCCTTTTTCTATTCCGTTTTCCATTCCATTATCGATTCCGTTATCCACCCCGTTCCAGATCCTGTTCTTTTCAGTCTGCTGGTGATTATTCCCGCGGATACCACTCTCACCAACGCTGCCGCTAATGTGCCCCCCATGCACGCCGTTGGGAATGCCATCTTTTAGAGAAACCATATCGTATGTGCTGAACATGCTTGGATTCGAACGCTTGGCGGCTTTTCCCGGGATAATGCTAGTACTAACATTACTGTTATTGTTCATGTCCGTGTCATTCCCATTACTGAGGCTACAGCTGTTCGAGTTAAAAACGATGCTTACATCAGCGATGTTAACGCTCTTGGTTTTATTCATCTCATTTGCGCGTCTCATCTCGCTCCTATTTTGATAATAATTTTCTTCCCTTTTTAGCGTAAATTCATTCACCAGGGTACTGATCGTCTCGTTTTCTTCCTCCTGCCCATTGTTATCGGTATGCACCGTCGTGCTTCCTACATTCCCCTGGACTGAAGTATTTCCAAAATCTGCATGCGTCGATCCACTTTCAAAATCAGCATGGGTACCTGCACTGTGGTTGTTTTGGCCACCTGCATACCCGTTGCAATTGTGGTACATCAGGGGTGGCGCGACAATGACACCGTTTGGTAACCTTGCGCCATGGGGAGAATATCGGTCTCCTGCCCTTCCTCCTAAAAGGGAAGAAGTGTATTCCATTTTCTCCATATGCACATCCATGCCTAAAACTTCGTCATTAAAGTTGTTGCCTAGATAGTCCTTACGAGGAAAAATATACGGACTAGCAACCTCATCGAGGGAAAACTCGTTCATATTACTTTCATTGTAATAATGGTTCTTCATGTAGTTCGTGCTGGAAGCTAAATCCCTATTTTCAGCAAAATGAAAATATTTTTTTTTGTTTGTCATTAATTCCTTGGTGCCAAAATTTGGGTGCATGCGAAATTCGAACGAGCCTTCTCTCTTCATTTTGTTGCTATATCCCTCATTCTTAAAAAACTCCTTTTTTTCTTCACAAGTTTCCATATTTTCAATGGTAAAATAATCATCATACATTATATTATTTTCATACACCTTGTCATTAATATCGGTGGTTAGGAACATCTCCGAGTTATTTTTTCTTTGGTCCACGTTTGGGTAGAAGTGTCTCCGGCTGTTATTCAGGTGAAAGTTGTCTTTCAGGTGATTGTACTTTTTGAACTTGTTTGGGTCGTTTTCCAATAGGCGAAAGTTGTCCGCGTCCTTTTTTACGCTCATTCTTCTCTGGAACCCGGGTATGTGGTTTTTTACTTCGTATCTATGCGGGTGGTTGCCATGGTGGATGCCACTCAAGATTCCATTGTGCATGCCGCCACCTACGGGACCAATGTTCATGCTAGTACTGCTGTTGTTGCTGTTGCTGTCAAGGGCAACCCCAGCACTGTTGGCATGTGAGTTGGGGAAAAATCCACTACCCTTGAAATGGTCGCCAGATGACCCCCTTTCCATTTTCGCATTTTCCAAAATTTTCTGCTTAATAAAATGTGCAATGTTTTCATGTTCACTTTTTCTTATGTTTTCATACTCTCCCTTTTTTGTCTTTTCCTGTTCACCCTTTTTTACCTTTTCATGTTCTCCTTTTTTCCCCTTTTCGTTTACTTTTGCATTGTCGCCTTCATTCGCCTTTTCGTCGTCTTTCGTCTTTTCTCCCTCTTTCGCTTTTTCGCTCTCCTTCCTTTCTTCTCCTTCCTTATGCTTCAATTCTTCTTTGCCCCTTTCCTTTTCCTTTGCTTTTTTCTTCTTTATATCCTCCCCCTTTGTAGGAAGCAAACCGGGGGGCTTGCTTCCCATGCTGCCAAACTCGTTGGAGGTAAAAGCACTAAATTTAACGTCCTCCATAGTGTCACTGCTTTTCACTAAATCGTACGGATGGCTATTCATACTGCTACTTCGCACATAACCTAACTTATCCTCATTTGAAAACATAAAATTATCTAAATTTCGTGTGACTTCGTTATCTCCCTGTTCGAGAGGAGTGTTACTTCTTTGTTGAGACAAGAAAAATTCATGTTTTACTAAATTTTGTTTTTCTTTTAATAATAATGCTTCGTTTATTCGATCCATATCTTCATTGTTCATTTCGCTTTTCTTCAAATAGTTAATCGGACGCTGATGTTGGTTATTATTATCACTTAACTCGTTCGAATAGTTGCCATGAAAAAATTGCGATGATGGAGGAGGATCTGTTTCGAGATTCCCTTTTGAACTCTCTGCACGGTGGCTGTTCATGCTCCTGGGATGGTTCAAATGACCAAAATGGTTCACACTGATGCTGCCTGGATTGCTGGCGTTGTTGGGATAGCTCACACTGTTCACTCCACTGTGATTTCTTGCATGGCCAAGATTTTTCATACTTCTGCAGTTGGTTGAGTGGCCAATACTGCTCTTCCCGCTTTGCCCTGTTTGATCTCTAAGGCCACTCTCTTCGTTGTTCCTCCTACCGCTACTGCTATTACTACTGCAATGTGCAAACTTGTTCAGGCTCCTACTGTCCTTGATGTCAGAGTCATTTTTACGACTATAGGAAAAGTTCTTTTTGTTACTCTGATTTTCCATACTTTTTAAGCAGAATTTATTAGTCTTACTTCCTGGCAAAATTCGCTCATCAATATTTCTGCATACCTTCACCGAATTCGCATTAAGTGTTTTCGTTATTTCTCGGTGTATGTACTTTCTCGACTCCTCGAAATTTTCATGATCACTATTATTATTCCTGTCAATGAATTTTTTAAAATTGGGGTAGTTTAAAAAATCATCATGCATGTTGTCACTTGAGTTGTTATCTTTTGTATCGTAATAAGTAATGCCGTTCATTTTTTCGACCCTTTGCCGTGCAGTAATTAATAACGGTGGGGGTATTCGGGGCAGAAAAATAAAAAGAAGAAAGAAGTAATGATATTAAAGAAAGAAGTAATAATATTAAAGAAAGAATTAATAATATTAAAAAAAGAAGTAATAATATTAAAAAAAAAAGAAGTAATAATATTAAAAAAAAAAGTAATAATAATATTAAAAAAAAAAAGTTATAATATTAAAGAAAGAACTTAGAAAAATACAAATGAATAACAAATAACTATATGAATATTACAGAATTACCAAAAAACACAAATACATCTTATGAAAAAAAAAAAAAAGAAAACTAGGGCACAAGAAGCGGGGTAAGGGGCAAAAATAAAGAACGTCAAAATAGAGCATGTATATTTAGGGAAAATAAGAAATTGACAAACTAAAATAGAAAAGAAAAAGAAAACAAAAATGAAAAATAAAAAAAATAAAATTTTTACTGCTTGCGTGCAGGTCTACTTAATATGAAGTGCCAATTTGTGCATGCTTATACTAATTTGCTCTTTTTTCTTGTCCTTTTTTTCTTTTTTAAATGTAACTCACAATTAAAAAGAAGTAATTTATTCAGTTGTTTCATTGATATAAAGCCTTTTTTTTTTCTTCTTCTCTCTTTTTCGCCTTTTTTTTTTATCTAAAAATATGCATTAGTAAAGTCCCCCCCCTTTTTTTTTAGTTTCGCCCTATCCCCGACGCGTTCACAATTTCGAAGGGTATTTTCTGGAAACAAATTCCAACCCGCTTCTTAGCATCCATGTAATAATATAATAACTCAAATAATGCAAATGTCGCTCTGGAGAAATTACTAGCAAATGCACTTCCTCTGGGGGGAGAAACGACCCACATGCATGCGCGTACAAATAAGCACGCACGCACCCGTGTAAGTATTTGTGCTCATGTATGTACAAATAAATTTACGCATTAGAGCATTTACACAGTTGTAAAAGCTTGCATATGCAGGGCCACACGCATGCACATTGGTACGTTCATGCAGTGGTATATCCGTTCAGTGGAACATCCATGCAGTGGAACATCCATGCAGTGGAACATCCATGCAGTGGAACATCTATGCAGTGTCACATTCATACATTCGTTTACATGTTCATTTGAGCTCTCGCACGTTTCTGCCTTTACAGGTACACATGAATACACGTATGCATACGATTATACGAATGTGTGCGTGTGGTGTCACGGTAGATGAATACAATTAATATGTACAATTTTACATACTCTTTTTTTTTTTTTTAAACTCTTTTCCGACTCCCTTTTCTATATACATACACGTAACATAACTTGCTTGTGGGGAATTTAGTGGGAATTCAAAATATAAAAAAAAATAAGCACAAGGAGAAGCATGCACGCACAGGGGTATACGCAAGAACGAAGATACATATACATACATATATACATACGTACATGCGTACAGACATATATATACACACATATATATATACACATGCGTACACATATTCATATGCATATCCTCACAAGAGCAGATTTCCATGTACACGTTTTCAAGGCGCACCTTGGAGAGAGTACATTGTGTAATGCACGGGCGATAAGGCACGTGATCAAAAATTCGAAAAGCTATAAAATTATTCTAAGAATTGCATAATAACCCTAAAAAGAATAAAATTTTACGAAAATTGTGAAATGGCTAGAACTAGTACTCAAGAATGACAAATGGGTTAGGTATAGCTCGAAATGGTTAAAAATGACATGAACTGGATCGAAATAACACAAATAGGATCGAAAAGGATGCGAAATGGTTGGGGGTAGAGGAAAACGACTCAGGGTAATGTAAAATGATTAGAAACAGTGAGAAATGGTTAAAAAAAAGAAACGCATGAGTTAGTAACAAAACTAATGGGTTGGTAAGGAAACGTATAGGTTAAATACAAAGCGAAATGGCGAAAAGAACAGGAAATGATGCCATTATATAAGCACGCGTGCAAAGCGATGCTAATATGTGAGCATACAAAGGGGACGCTCATATAGCACTAAACGTAAGAAATAAAGCGAAAATGAACGGGAATAATGCAAAACGATGCGAACCGTCGAGACACCGTGATAGGCACCATATCCAGTGTTAAATGTTGCATGGAAAACAAACGATCTTACATACGAATGATCTGAAAACGATTATGGATCATGGTGATGGAAAATGCAGAAAATACATCTAGCATACGGGATGTACGCACCACCAACGCATGCGTGCATTTGTAAATGTGTTCACTCTTCCGCGAAACACGAAAAATTAAAAACTAAGTAATGACTATGGAAAACAAGGGTGAGTCACAACATTATCGTTAATTAAGGAAAACTGTATGGGGGAAAAAATCCGTGACGAGGTTCCCAAAAAATTTCTCGAACAATTTTGTGAAACACTTATGAAAAAATTGGAAACGCAATTCGCCAATAAAGTAGCTAAGCAATTTGCCAACAAAGTGGAAGCGCAGATCGTAGACGAGTTGTCACGACAGTTCGTTAACAAATTGGAAAAAGAATATGATATAACAAATTGGTAAATGACTTCTGTGTCAAGCTGACAAAGCATTTCCCTAACAAATTGGGAGAAAAAATTAAGGCCACGTAACAAATGCAGTGACACCATGTCATATAAATGTTCCTCTCTCTCTACATAAACTTCAGTTCTTGGAGGAAATTATGAACTCATTTTTCATTAACTCGTTTTTCATTAAACTTTGGGAATGCATTTATGTTTGGCAAAAAATTGCATGTATCGAATGTAAACAATATGTTCTCTCTTGACAAGCATAACAAACAACATATATAAACAACCCAGAAGAGAGGAAAAAAAAACATTTATTTGTGTTAACCATAAAAAAATATACTGCAAGTATCATAGGCACTCTACAGAATTTTTCAAATAAAACTCACAGAATGCTTAATGAAAAAAAAAAAAAAATTAAGATGTACACAAATAAAACACCTATCGAAAATGAAAGTTTAAAAATGTAAAACAAAAGGAGGGAAAATTGAAAAGAGCAAAAAGGTAAACGAAAAGGTCAACCAAAACATGAACCATAGCGTGAACCAAAAAGAAAGCCAAAAAAAGAAAAAAAATTATACACATACATAAAACATGCGCACTCTGGTTTTCACTCGGCGCATCCACCTTAGCATCAACTGCAGAGATGCCTTTTAAAGCCTGGTAAACTTCTCTTCTTTCGCACATACATGAACCACTTTTTATAGGGGCTTGTACATGACGTGTATTCACTTATGCGCATATCTACCAAAGCACGCATGTAAAAATGCATACATGCACAAGTTCATGCACGTTTCTGTCAACATACATACGAACAAGCTAGTTTATGTGCTGGGGGAAATACGCACCGGGCAATATAAGTAAATGTCAATATATATACAAAGCGATATGCGCGGAGGAAAATACGTGTGCAGGTCGATGCACGTAGGAACGAAAACGAAAGCGAGCTAATACATATGCTGGCTAATTTACGCAAGAGCTCATACATGTAGAGGTTAATATAGTGGCATCCACGCATATGGTATGTACGAGTTAATGTATGCACAAGCTGATATATGTTCCTCTCGTTACACGCAAAACTCTCCACATGTACATGTAGTCATACGCACAAGATGACATAAGTGCACCTTCATAAGCGCATAAATTGGTATGCGTGCAGGCCAGTCTACGTAGAAATTAAAAAACGTGCATATGCATACCCGTACATATGCAATATACGATCCGAAAAGCTATCCAAAGAACAAACATTTGCTGTCAAAATGAAATCGAAACTGTCACAAATAAATATTAAGGAAAAAGTATATACATGAAGAAGTCAGCTGTCGTTTCTTTTATTTGGAACCTGCAAGAAATTTTCCATCAGTGCATGTAAAAATAAAAGTCAAATAAAACTGAATGCATTCATGAAAAAAAAAATATATATATTTTTTAAGTAAAACAAAAAAACATAAAAAAGGAAACAACTTTGTGCATGAAATATTAAATGTTTTAATTTTAACTAATCACACAAATGAAACTACCAGGATCAATACTTTCACACTTAAGGAACGTGTGATTGTATGCAAATTCGACGCACTCCATTATGCACTTAGAGGCTACGCACAAATGTACATACTTGCATATGAGAATATGTATATATTCTTGTAAACACGAATATATGTGTAAAATTAAAAAACAAAAATGAGATATAATGTTAAAATAGTAAAAGCTTTTAGAATGCTGGGAAAATTAACAACTTCGCTAAGCCGTATGAGATACGAAAAACTCTTATTAATTTCCAATAAACGAAATTAATTTCCCCCCAGTGCACTGAGCATCGCTTGAAAAACAAGTTGCTTCCATCGCTATCTAGTTAAATAGCCAAATAAAAAAAAAAAAAAAAAAAAAAGAAAAAAGCTAGCTGTACATAAATAATTTATACAAATTTGGCTATTTGGTTTAACGGTAAAATGTAGTACTTACATGCTTACACATTTTTTTTTTTTATTTTCCATATATGAGACACATTTCTTCTCTCTATACCTAAATACGCATTTATGCATGCATAAGCATATGTGTAATTACTGTGGCATTATTCACCTTTGTACTTTTTTTTTTTTCTTTGCAAAGTGTTTCTTTTTTTATGTTAAACGAAGGGGATTTTCCATATGCGACTTTCACTTTGCAACACTCAATTTGCGACTATGGATTGGCTAATTTCGACTAGCCACTACGATTTGCAACTTTCGATTTCTGACCCTTGCCTTTTTCCCTTCACCATTTGGCACTTACCATTTGGCCTTCACCAATCGTCCCTTACCAGTCGGGCTTTACCATATGGCTTTTAGGAATGGGCCTTCGCCTTTTAACCTTAGCCATTTGTCCTTTGGCTTTCCCTTGCACATGCCGTATTGTTAAGCAACCCCACGTGAAATGAATATTTTTATGCATTTATTTAATTTTTATAGGGAAAGGGGAAATTTATTTAAGCACAAAAGCCCAATTTTGAAGCACCTTTTTTTTTTTTACACATGGAAATGTATTTTATTTCCAAAGGTGGAAACATGATTTTATTGCACATACACTTTTTAACGCAAAATGGCACAAAGTGCACTAACTATATTAAGGCACTTCCATAGAATGGCGCGAAAATTTTTGAATTGACAAAATGGCTAGTGAAATATATGGGCACTTAAACAACTTTCGTGGAAATAGCAGTAAAAAAAAAAAAGGAATGTGTTACACGAATATACACTAGCCATTTCGGTGATAGGCATAATGCACATTTGTTTGGGGGGTGTAATTTACATTAGCCTTTTCGAATGTGCATTCCGTCGTCCATATAAAGTAAATTTAATTTTACTCAAAATTCTGGAGACTACTTTAAAAAAGAAATAGCCCTTTTTTTGGAAAAAAACAAACAAAAAAAAGCAGAAAAAAAACAATCATTTCTTGCAAAAAATGATTTTCTCATTCTTATTCTTTCCATTGTGAGGGAAAAATAAAGTTACAAAAAAAAAAAAAAAAAAAAAAAAATTAAACGAAGATCCGTATGTGGTTTTTCACGGACGACATTGAAATTTCTTCTTTTGTAACCAAATCGGTTATTCAGTACGAAGATATATTGTTTTACACTGTGCAGTAACATAAATCCCAGTATAGATTTTTTTATTTTTTCTTTAATCTTTTTTTTTATTTCGTTTCATACATACATTGCTTTGTGATACACAGCAAGTTTTTAAACGATAAAACAAAAGAAAAAAAAAGCAATGCAATTGTGAAAACAGAACGCACATATTAATTGCCTGGTGCCGTGAGAAGCAGCTAAAACTTTTCAGCAAATGCTGCAGGAAAGATGTGCCTGATTCAATGTCATTCAGTTATATAAATTCAAGAAAAACGTACATTTCATTTGTTCAGTGGAAGGGATTCACGAATGCGTGCACAATTTAGCGAAACATTGATTTAGATGATGTATTTAAAAGTCGAGGATACTGCACATGGAGTATGTGGTCACACGATGAAGATGTGCATTCATATTGCTGGGTGTGCTTTTGTGAAAAGGAAAAAGTTATGTTAAAGGTCTTGTGTTTTCTTTCGTTTTTCTGAAAGATAAAAGTTTATAAACCCACATGTGTACACAACATATGTGCGACGCGCTATTTCATTTCCTTTTTTCTTCCCCATGGATACAGAAATGTGCTTTGTGCCTTCCATTCGAAAGGGGGAGGGAAAGAAAAAGGTTCATTTTTAACAATAGGGGCGATCAAAATCATTGTTTTTCATCTCTTCTAGGGATAATTCATTTTAGATAAAATGTCGTTAGAGAATAATAATCTCCCTTTCTTCTTTCAGAAGGGGGAAGAATTTGCTTTAAAATTTAAAGCGAGCACAAACGCGTAATCACTAGCACGCTTATTTTCTCCCTTCGCTTCTATTTCATTCAAAATGAAAAAGGTCAAAAGAGGAAAAACACAGGTGTGAACAAAATAAAGTACACAAAAATGAAAGGAAGGAACTATAAATATGGGGAAAAGTTTTCTGTATTAGGTTATTGTTGTCATTATTTTCTTTTTTTTTTTTCTTGCTATTTTTAAAAGTGGGCATTTCACTTTCCCGCGGTTGTAGCTTCAACTTGTTAGAAGTTCAGATGTGCTTATATTTTTTTAATTTTATTTTTCGCCTACAATGCTACGTGACATACCTCTTTTCTTTTTTCTTTTTGCGACCTTTTCCTTTTGCTTCTTTGCGGAAGAAAGCCCCTGCCCTCCCCAAAAAAAAAAAGCTGTGTGGTTTTTCTATGCCTACGCCGCATACACAGAGCAGTGATAAAATAAAAAAAAAAAAAAAAAAACCAATTTACGTATTAATTTCATGTGCGTGCTTCAGCGTCGCATTGCTATGAACGGTGGACTTTCCTTTTTTTTTTCTTTTTTTTACTTTCACAAAATGGTTATTAATAAAACTAGAAGAAAATGATATTTCACCTAAGACAATATATGTCCATAGTTGCCATGGCATTTGCACAGAAAAAAAAAATTTAATTGGTTGAAAAGTTTGGCCATATATTTACCGCTGCTTTGTTTTTCGTTCCTTTCCTTTTAATTTTTTCTTTTCTCCTATTTTTCTAAATGATAAAGTAAAATTCCTTTAAAAATGACCTACACAGTCCTTTGCGGGAGGCGGACATGAACATATTTTAATCCTTATGGTTTTTTCACTGCCGATATCTTACAATCAACGTGGATGTAGGAGTATGTAAATGCCTATATAATCCACATAATTTTTTGTTCACCACGATCTGGCATACACAGTATATATGCAGTACAACCCGTATAACCATTTGCCCCCCCTGCGCAACTGCGAAAAAATTGTTCTGTTGCTCTCTTTGAACTGTTACAAACGATTTACGGCACTGATAAGGGTTTTATGGGAAGGCGAGAAACAAATGTCGCTCACTACTGCATATCTTCTTATGTATGATAAAAAAAAAAAAAAAACATTTCATCTTGATAAAACTTGCGAAGAAACCGGGCATTTATGTAATATACCGTACACTTCTTTTTAACTTGGAAAAATAGTAAAAAAAAAAAAAATAAGCAATATCTCATTTCCAAAACATCACTTTTGCGGGTCAAAAAATAATTTCAAAGGAGGTTATCACATGTGATTTAGCATATGCGGATAATATATTCACTTTCTTCAAAGGTCACCACCAATATAAGGAATTCTTTTACACATATTACAACATACCTTTCCGTACAAGCGCGGGATATTTTTTGGTGCCCATCTGCTGAAGTACAATTTATGTAAAACCTAGGGGTAAACAAAAATAAGGCCATGCAAAATTATGTATAACTTTTGAGCACGGTTTTTTTTTTTTTTTTTTTTTCCCATTTCAGTTGCTTACAATCTGAAGTGGATATGCGTACACCTTTGCGGGCATGTTAAGATGTACTGTGGCCATACGCATAAATACATGTGCGTGTAACTATACATAAGCGTACGCAAATGTATGCATAGAGAAGGTCTGATGCATAATTCGTAAAAAAAAGCGGGGAAGAAAGCATCAGACGATCATTGCAATTGGGGCTAAACATCGCGAATTGGCGAATTTGATGCATTTTTTGAAAACTGCAAAAGTTCGCTCAATTCGCGGAACTTAACAGTGGGGTGAAAAAACGCTCCAGTTCTTCCCGCTCGCCAAAAACTGTGAACACCCTCCCGCTGCTTATAAATTTTAGCAAACATCCCATATTTTGTTGAACTTGCCGATTTCATGGTCACACGTATCATATTTGAGAACGCCGTGCGGCACGAGTCAGCAAGCAAAAATATATTGCCCATTTGTTCGCTGGAGTAAAACGATGAGAGGGGCCGAGACTAGGCATTCCGTTCAGACGTACATTAAATAAAGCAGCAACGAGAAAAAAAATAATTAGCATTCGGCAAAACTGGGAAAAAATTGGAAAGGCTCGGAAAATCATGATTTGTCAAAAAGGCAGGCGTTTCAATTCATCGCAAAAAAAAAAAAAGAACGTATGCCAATGTAAATAAGTAAGCATATGTAACAATAAATAGTGATTATACTTAGCAACAAAAATAAAATAATTAAAACGTAGCAGAGGGGGACACCATATTGAAGGAGGAACGGATGATAAAAGAGGTTGGCAAAGAATCAGCGTCAAAAACGTTCTCGCCAAAAACGTTCTCGCCAAACACCTTCGCGTCAAAAATGTTCGCGCCAGAGTCAGCCATAAAAAACATCACTTTTTAGACCTGCCCAATTTGTCGCACCTTCCCAATCTCAGTCGTTCGCAGAAGAAGCATTCCATCACCACAGCACGAGAACACACATAACGTTAACGTGAAGGTGAACGTCAACCCCACCCCAAGAATAACATGAATAATAACAAGAATAACAATTTCAGCAAAAACAATGGCAACAATAACGAGAACTACAACAACATCAGAAACAACTCCAGTGGTATGGTAGGCAGCAACTGGAATGTCCCCCCCAGCATAGGCGGGATGAGCAACGTCAGTGGGATGAACAACGCCAGTGGGATGAACAACGTCAACGGGATGGGGAAGCTGCACGGAAATATCAGCAAGATGCACGGGAATTTAAAGAACATGTCCAGTAACATCAACAATTTGGCTAACAATATGAAGCACAGCATGTCTGGCTATGCGAATGGCATGCCAGGCGGTATGAGCAATATTCCCGGTGGAATGAACAGCATGTCCAGCGGGATGAATAGCATACCCAGTGGGATGAACACACTGTCGGGGGGTCATGGCAACATTAGTATCATGCGAAGCGGCGCGAAACCCCAAATGAGTAACCTGAATTCCAAAATAAACATCAGCAACAGTAATATGAATATGCAGACGGACATGAATTTGAAGAGCAGAATCAAAATGGGTAGCTCGGACATAGCAAATGCCAACAGAAATATGAACAGCGTTTTCAGCAAAAGTAATAATAATCTAAGGGAAAATATAATGAACAATTTAAACTATAATTACAACAATGTGAATTATAACAGCATGATGAAAAGCAACATAGAAATGAATAATAAATTGGTAGGTGGGGAAAGTGTAGGGAAACCTCCACAGGATAGCAATGGCGCGAATAAAAATGCAGAGAATTTTGCTAATATATTTAATAGTAACAAAATGGTTGTGCAAACCAATATGAATAGCAAGCACTATCGGAATTCTGATGGAACGAGCATGAACAGATTTTGCGTCAAAGACATGAAAAATGTGGAGAGCAATATGATCCCATTAAATAACAAAATGAACAATGTAAAAGACAGTCAAAGCAGGGCTATGCCCCAATATAGGGAAAAAGATTATCTAGGAAATGTTTATAATAAGAGGGATAAGTATTTGTTAGGTAAGAGCGAAAAGGATAATTTTTACATCTCGTCTAAGCAGTTGAGTGGCTTGAGCTCTGGGAACCCCGCCAGCGGGGGAGCGGACAGCAGTGGACCCACCAGCGGTGGCACCGGCATGAGCAACGCCTCCGCCCATGCAAGAAATTTGAAAAGTTTAGACGGCCCCCCAATGTACAACCCCTTGAATATAAACCCTATGGGCGCCAAAACAAATGTGAATAAAGTATTCACCTTTAGCCCAAATGATAAAGGCAACTTTCACGCGGATGTCTTGGGCGACGCGAAGATCAACAACCAGGGGAAGGACGCGGAATACAGCCACATGAACAAAACGATTAATATGTTGTTTAACGAGCAGGCGAATTATGGTCCTTATGGGGTCAGTAACCGTCACCTCGGAAGTAGCGACAACCATCAGGGAAGCGCCAACCCGACGGAAAACCCTCCCAGCAGTGCAAAACCGTTTTTCGCACCATCGAACATCCTATTAGACTCCAAAGCGTACAACAGAAATGTGGAAAATTTAAAGGAACACCAAAACGAGAACGAAGACAAACAAATGAGATACAACAATTTAATCGAGGGGAATAACCCGAACAAGGGCCCCACCCCCGAAAACGCTAGCATGGCTCCATCGCCTTTTGAGAAGGTTAACCCCAAGAAGCAGAAGATGATCGTGAAGACGGGCCATTTGTCCAATAGCCCAATTCCAAGCGGAGTCATACCAAGTAGTAACAATCACGCGAATGCCCCCACCAACATTGACAACGCGGATGGATATAAATTTCACATGAATAAGGAGAAGCTAAATGCGAAGGAAGCTTCCCATTTTATAAACCCAGTGAATATTCTAAAAGATCATCTAAAAGATAACAACAAAGCCAAGTATACTTCAGTAAAGGGGTACACTGATCACAGCAAAATTATGAAGGAAGCAGATCAAGCAAAAAATGTGACTCCCTCAATGAGTAGAATGGAGTCAGATTTAATTAACAAAAAAGGAAATGATAATGATGGTACTAATACAGGGGCTACTATAAATATGAATAAAATTAGAGCTTATGAAGAAATGAAAATGAATAACAATGGTGTTCCTTTCGACAAGTCAGGAAATAATTCCGCCCATTTTAACGGGGACCCATCGAATGAAAATAATTTCAACACGATCGATCTGACAGGAGATGCGCAAAGATCCCCCATCGGCAGTAGCACTCCCTATAGTACTGGAATGTACAACATGAGTAGCGGTAACAATGCCATAAATGGAGACGAAACAGTTACGCTAGGGCCATACAACCAAAGTGCACAAACAGAACATAAAGGTGATGCTGAAAATTTGAAAAAAACGGAACAAGTTGAGGAGAAAAAGAGGAAAAAGAAAAGAGATAAAAAGGAAGAAAAGGGGAAGTATAAAAATATCGAAATGACTAAGATTGACAAAGGAGGATTATTTCCCTTTGATCAAAATTTCAAGGGGAAAAAGAAAAATCTTGATTATAATAATTATCTGTACAACTTAACTGAGAGCAGCGAACAAGGCCTTTTTAATAGCACAACGCAGAGCATGCTGCACACGGCGAATGGATACATGAGCAGCAGAGGGATGAATGTAACCCCCAGTGCAAGCATGATTAGGAACATCCACATGGGCATGCAAATCGGTGCCCCTATGAATGCATCGCTAAAGGCCTCGCTAGACGCATCGCCGAATGAGTCTCTCAACGCGTCGCTGAACTTGCCGGCCAACATCAAGGATCAAAACCACCTGCATAACAAAAGGAATTTTCTTTTCGCAAATTACGACCGGAATAAAAATGCAGCAAACGTGTTCGTGGGCAAGGACAAAAGTATCCTAAATCGAATGGACTTCCTAAATGAAGACGATTTCAGGTCATCCAAAATGAAGAAAAATTTTAGTGACCTCTACGCTAGAGGGATAACACCCCTTACGCCTGAGCAAATGGAAAGCGACCGGAAATTGATAGCCTTGACCAAACTTTTTGGGGACGTAATTGACGAAAATGACAATGTGGGAAGTAGAACAATAAGTGACAGACTCATGGAAAATAAGCCGTATTCACCAACACCCTTCACCTTTAGAAATAATGCCCCGCATAATCTAGAATTATTGAAAAATATGCCCCTGGACACATTGTTGAATAATTTAAATATAGATAGGGACGTCCTGGACATACTGAAGGAAAAAATAAATAATATTAACAGAAACATTAATGTAACTATACGCTCTGCGGTTTCCCATGAAGCGATAGTAGAGCCAAAAGGAGAAAGAGAAAACTTCGATTTATCAAAATTGATAACTTTCTTTGATGATTTTATAAATTGGTATGAAAATAATTTAATTCAAATAAAACTCCAGCTACAGAATGTGTCCTTCTGCTTGTTGCTGGAAATTTTTATACTCATATTAACAAACAGTTATGGACACATTTCCGATTTTAAGAAAAAATATTTGAACAAATTTTCTGCGTACGAACCGGTGACAAAGTTTCTCTCCACCTGTGTTTACTTGAGCCAGGTGTTCGAAATATCGCTTGTTCGCTTTAAGGAGAAAAATGCCAAGCACATCGTTCACATGACCAAGTAGGTTTCGCGAGTTCGCGCCGTGTGCGAAAGGAGTGTGTGCAAATTTTTCGTGTTATCCCCGTTTGTTCATTTCCAGGCGCCTTTTTCACTCACGGCCCCCTCTTCTTGTGTCCACACGTCCTTTTCACTGGCCATTTCGCTTTCTTGTGCGCACACGCCCATCATCCATTCCGCTCCTTCCCTTCAGGCTAGGAAAGAAGTCCCTATGGCAGTACCTAACCGTGTACGGAGGCATTTCTCTGTACAATTTGATTACGACCAAAATTAGAATAGTAGAAATCGAGGACCATGAGAGGAATTTTAACTTCTTCAATTCATTCGTTTCGGCCAACTTTCTCTACAACGCAAAGCTGGATTTTCCCGTTATGTGGTCCTTGCCGCCTATTTATATGACGAAGGACGAAATTGTTGAGGTACTAGCTGAGCGGAATAGACGACATCCCCGCGGATGCGTAGGGGTGGAAGGGCAGAAAGCATATCCCTATTAATGTACGAGTGTTTATGCGACAAAATGCTTGTGTTACCCCACACGTGCTAATTGAGGCACTTGTGCCATTCCCCCTCGAACACTACAGGACGAGAGCAAGAAACCGGGATGTGAAAAGGAAGAAAATCACTACGTGCCCAACGAGAGCAGTGACGTGTTTTATTACTACAAACATATATTGAAAGTGCAAAAAAAGAACAGACTAAGAGTGACTAAAAACAGAATGCCCAGTATGCTCTATTACTGCCTGAACAATTGTAGCGACATGACGTGTGCGGAAATTTCCGGCCTTGATGGATCCTTTGTCGCCACGGCGCATTCGAATAACATAATCAAGTTGTGGAACATCAAACAGTCCCAAATGAACAAAATAAGAAAGAAAAAAAAAGGCATGGAGAAGATTAATGAAGTTAACATAAACGATACGATGAGAAGGAGACATGAATATTTAGACGAAAATAATGCCACATCCATAGACTTAGATTATGATAATGAAAATGATGGGATTTGTAGACTGTATGGAAACATTTTTAATGTTACGAGCTTACGTTTTGGTGAATCGAATAAAATATTACTGTCAGGAAATGTTAATGGGGATGTATATTTATACAGCACCATAAGTAACAAAAATTATGTCAAGTATGTGGGTGGCCACACACCCATCTGGTCTCTGGACACGGCCTTTTTAGGCTACTTTTTTTGCTCCAGTGAGGATGATGGCAATTTGAGGATCTATTCCACCAATAGAACATACCCTTTTATTACTTACACGTATAACTGCCCTGCCAATGTTTCCAAATACCACTATAACAGCACGCTTGTGGCTTGTGGCTACTACGGTAAGCGCATCACCGTTTGAGGCTCAGTCAGAGGGACCGAAGGTGTGCCCGCCGTAACGTCCATTGGCATTACCACGTCTTATTCACGTTTTTCCTAACCCTTCCTCCTGTTAGACAATTATGTACACCTGTACGATGTCAGAGTAAATTCCTTTATCAAGAGATTCAAAAATAACTACCCAAGCAACCAGGGAGTTACTTCCTTGAGTTTTTCCAAAAATGGAAGGCTGCTATCATATGCAGGTATTTTTTTTTTTCCTTCTTTCATTCCGCGTTTATCGAAAGATTGATTGATCCTCTTAGTCGTGCACATCATGCGATTGAGTAACACTTACTGTGTTAGGACCACGTGGTGAGCCATCACGGGTACCCCTTTTCCCCTCACTCTCTACCCCACTTCTTTTATGCAACCAGGTGGCTACACAAATAACATCAATGTAATCGATTTGGCAATGGATAAATTTATTGACGTGGAACCCCAAATGGCTGTTTCAGCGGAGGCTTCTCACAATGATGCCGATTATACCCAGACGTCCAAACCGTTTGACGCGTACTTAGATGCAAATTTTCTAAATATAAGAAATGAAGCACCCCCCAATGGCAGGGTTCCACTTGGCACTGATTCACATTTGTATGAGGACAAAATTTTAAGTATCGACTTCAGTTATGACAATAACTTATTAGTTTCCATGTCTTGTAATAACCTCATCGATTTTTACAATTGCTCCAAAGGTGAGGGGAGAACGACCAAGATAAGAGTGGGGCAGTCAAAATTGCTCCTGCTTCCTCCGCCACTAACAATTGTGTGCATACTTGTTGATATTGACCACGCGAGGAAAAAAAAAAAGGAACAAAAAACACGTTCACAATATACGTGTGTGTAGAAAGAGAGATGCATGTTTATCGCTCACATAGTCTACGCGAATATACGCACTTGCGATATAGCCTTAACACAAATATCAACCTTTGCTGCAACCCCACCCCCTTCACAGCATCGAATGAGATAAAACATTCGACAGAGAAAAAGAAAATCAAATTGGAAAAGTCCCAAAACAGAAGGAACCACCCATATGTCAAACTGTCCAAATCATACGGTGTTAACTATTCAAATTTAATGTCTGCAAAATTTACGCCTGAAAATGTACTCCTCCTGTTTGGTAAAACTTATGTGCCTCTACGACGCAGCTGCGTTATTTACCCTCATCCCTGTGTGTGCAAGATTGACATCCTATTTTGTGCTTTCAACCTATTTGCTGATTCGCTAGCCCCATCATGTTAACATTTTAACTCCCCTCGCAGGCATAAATACCTTAATATGATGGCAAAGGCGATGGACTCTCCCTCGTCCCCCCTCAACATTGTTTCTGTTTTTTTGATTTTACAAGATTTTTCAATGTACAAAAAGCTGATATGTTATGCTATGCTATGTGAACATGTTTTAGTAGTACATCCCTGTTGGCATTTTTGTAAATTAGTTTTTTTTTTATTTTTTTTTTTACTCCTTTTGTGTATACACTGTTTCCCCTATGTGCACATGCATATTATACCAACATAGAAACAGCAGGAACGTCGATTTTCCCGCCAATTTTCCTGCCCCTTTGTTTACACGTTTTTTCCGCAATTTTTCTATGATTTCGTCATTCACGTTGCTTGTTTGATTTAGCGTTTTTCCTTTTTCGTTTTACCTTTTTCGTTTGACCTTTTTCGCCTTGTGTTTTTGCGCGTTTGCATTTTTTGTGACTTTGTCAAACAAGTTCGCCTAATTTTTGCTTGATTATTTAAATGCGTCAATTGGGAAGTGTTTGTCCCACTTAGCCCCTATGGAAACACTTTTTTTCCCCTGCCCCTTGCGTTTCGAATTTGTACGAATTCGTGTCGTTTGTTTTCCAATTTGTGTCATTTTTTTTGCCAATTCGTGTCACGTTTTTTTCACAAATTTCCCACCACTTTCTGCACCCCTGGTTTACGACTTTTCCAAAGGAGTTCGCGTTCTTTGAAGAAACTTTTTTTTTTTTTTCGAATTTATGGGGAAATGCCAAATAGTGCATAGAGCAAAAGGAAAATGGAACATGGAAGTGTGGATAGGCATGTAACGAATGTATAAACATGAAAACGTGCAAATGGAAACGTGAAAACATGTAAATGTCTGTAAATTTGCATGTACTGCACAAATATGACGAGTGACGTGTGAAGCAGGCAACCTCACCCCCACCCCGACTCTGAAAATGCAGTTATAAACTTCGAAACCCCGCGCTCCTCAATTTACAAAAAAAGTTGTGCTTATTTGGGAAAAAACCAATAAGTCCACATTTTAGGATTAAGGAAATTTATAGAAGGGATGGGAAATGAAATAACTCGTACAATTTTAAATGGTCGTAAGTGCGAACAGCTTTTTACGTGTTGATTTGTTTATGGGGCAATCGGCTAGAAAGGGGAAAGAATCTTCATTTGTGGTAAGCCCCACTGAATTGCTTAACACGGGAAAAATAAATCAGTGACTACCCGACTGACCGATTGACCCACTGGACCGGTTGACCCACTGACCAATTGACCGACTAAGAAATTAACCGATTTAGCCATAAACGACCAATTAACCACCAGCAAATGACAAGTGAAGTAACATATGAAGGCCCGATGAAAAGTATACATTACAAAATGGCATAAACAGAAAAAAGAAAAAATATATATATGCCTAATTGATGTATTTCAAATCTTTTTTGAAAAATTGGAAAAAAAAAAAAAAAGGCATGAAATATCTTTACGGCCAAATTAGTGGCTAGAGGACTATCTGATTTTCCGGCTTTTTTTTTTTCTTCTTTTTTTTTATTTACCCTTTAATTAAGCCTATGTTTATTTTTATATGTACATTTATGTAAATCCGCAAATCCTTATGTTCACATTTTTCTCTGTACTAACACGCAAGTTTTGTCCATCTCAACCAATTTTCGTTCCGCTTTTTTTACGTTATACCTTTTCGTAACCTAGAAATAGGAAGCGAGACTGATTTGTTTAGGCTGCGATGGTCTGCATGCCACGGCATTAATTATACAACACTGGTAGCAAAAATCTCTCGTAACAATAAGAGTACCATCTCATCTGCATAAGTACATATAAATTTCTTTTCTTCCTTTTTTTCCCATTTTCCTTTTTTTTTATTATGGAGAATAATTTCTAAAATGTTTTTCT
>NW_008481842.1:419587-524008 GCF_000524495.1 Plasmodium inui San Antonio 1 | reverse complement strand
TTAATTAAAATTTGTCATCTTCGAAATAATGAAGAACATTAAGGAGAATATCATAAATTTTAGAGACCTAGCCAAGCAGCTGGAGGCTTGTGTACGGTACAACTCAACGGGTAATGAAGGATTAGCTTTGCACACACGAGAGCCAACGTATGTGAGCGCGTATGATTGAAAACGAACGGCAAAAATTGGCACATTCATTCACTTCAAATTGGCACCTTTCTTTTTTTTGCTTTATGTAGATATCGAAGTGATGCAGGACATTTACGCGGAATGTAAAAAGTAAGGAGCGCGAAAAAACATCTATTGTGGAAGTCTGCCAGAAGTTCACAATACATCAATGAGCAGATGCGTATTTGTCGATATTTGTGCCTGCGTAAACACAGCTTGTTTGATGATGCGCAGACATTCACATGATCGCGTGTTTCCCCTCCTTTAGAGACCTAATGACTCTGGAGAAGCTAACGCTGGAGGCTCTGGAAAAGGGAAACGCGAATTTGTTTGAGAAGCTAGTAGAGGTATGGTTATTCCTTCTTTTCAAGCCTGCGCATTGGTGCAGCGGGGCATCTATACTCCTGCAAAGATGAATGCGTTTCATGAGTTTATTCGTTTGTGAAGTTATTCACTCATGTGTACACCCTCCTGTTGAACCCTTCCTGCGCAGGCGTCAACCCACGTGAACCGATCCATCAAGCTGTTCGAAAGCTTCGAGAAAAACCACAAGGAGCGCCCGAGGACTTTCTCAGAAGGAGGAGGGTCCCCGCAAAATGGGGCAATCCAAATGGCACACGACGATAGGGACTTTTCCAAAAAGAAAAAATCGCATCAAGGGTATAAAAAACATGACAGTAAGAGGAGAGGGAAGAAATACAAAAGCATGAGTGACGAGGAGGAAGACAGCGAAGGAAGGAATCGAAGTAAAAGCCAAAGCAGGAGCAGAAGCCATAGTAGAAGTGGAAGCTTGGGCAGAAGCTCCGGAAGAAGAAAAGAACATGAAAAGAGGAAAAAAAAAAAGAAGGAAAAGGAGAAGGAAAAAGAAAGAAGGAAGTACTTCAAAAGTGACGAAGAAAATAATAGCAAAGAAAAAGATACGAATGATAATAAAAAAATGATAAAGTCAGACTCTCTAGAATCTTTTAACAAAGCCTTTGGCACTTTCCATGATACTATGAACATGCTGAGCAGCGAAATAGAAGAAGACCTGGACGATTTTCAATTGAAAGAGAAAAAGCAACAGAAGAAAAAAAAGAAAAAACAGAATGATGGAAAAATAAAGAGACAGCACAATAAGGATAACGATAATGAAGACGAAGACGACAGTGAAGACTCGTTTTTAAGAAAAAATCAAATCGATTCGCCAGACAATTTAAGTCCGCGAAGCAGCAGCACTACAAAGGGAAAAACAAACAAAGGGAGAAAAGTAATCAGCTCACACGGGAACCATCACCCAGTGGTCATAGTAATTCACATATCAGATATTATAAATGTTTCACGAAATCTTAAAACGATTTATATTGTTCTAACACTAAAATCGATTGATAACAAAATTAGTATAAGAAAGAAAAGCAAAAATAAACACGTTGATAATTTTTCTGTAAACGTATCTGAACTTTTTGAATTCTCCGTTTTTCACAACAAACAATTGTTCTTGTACATAGAGGTAGTAGACACAGACAAGAACAGTCATTGTTACACGTGCTTAATAAATTTGAATAATAGGATTTTGAAGAAAACTCGATTTTTTGTCCCTACGGCATTTTTATTAACACAAGTTAGTGACAATGTTGATGACAACGGGGGGAACCAAAATTCGATTCCTACCAACCCGATAATTTTTCCTAGCAGCCATCAAAATTCCAAGGACGAAAACTTCGATATCGATATGAAAGATTTCTCGTTTATATCTCCCACACTTAATTCCTTCCCGGGGGGAAGTTCTTTTGATCGTCGCGTAGTGGGTCACGAGCTTCATGGCAACCCCCCCACTGATGACCTCATCGGTGCTAACCCCACTGGCAGGAACCGCGCGAACAACCGCTTGAACGATTTTCCCGTGGCGTGGGCCAACCCCAACAACTTCTACGCCATGAACCAGAACCTGCGGAACCCCAATTTGACCAACTTCAATTTTTCACGCACCAATCAGAATGGCCCCAATTCGAACAACTTCAACTTCGTCAGCAGAAACGTCGCCCATAGGAATATGTCCACTTGGGGGAATGGCAACCAGGGCTTTGGCACGCCCAATTTTGGCAGCCCTAATTTTGCCTACCGAAACGTTGGAGGCCCTTCCTTTGGTGGCCCCTCATTCGGAGGCCCATCATTTGGAGTTCCCTCATTTGGAGGTCCATCATTTGGAAACCCATCATTTGGAGGCCCCAACCGAAGTGTCAGTAACCCCACCTTTAGCAACTACAACATTGGTCACCCCGACGTTGGTCAAGCCAACTTAGACCCTTTCGAGCCGTTCGACCCCTTCGACCTGGACGAAGCCAACACCGGCACGAGCAAAAAAGACGCAATCGGCTCCCCCCAGGTCGACTCCCCTAGCAGCAGGATAACAAAAGGAAGCGAAAAAGCAAATGAAGCGGAAGAAGAAAAAAAAAAAAAGGAGCAAGCTAAAAATGAAAAGAATTTCTCAAGTGATTGCTCCTACATCATAATGAATATTTTTTTAAAAAACAAAGATTTTGATCACGAGACGGAATTAATGAAACAGAACAATCTGAACCTATACAAGCAACTATATAACGTGTCCAATAAAGAAAAGGTGTACTATGAAAATAAGAACAAAGAAAATGAAAAGAAAATCGAAGAACTAGACAAGGCAGTAATGCTTCTCGAGCTGGACAACGAAAGTTACGTAGAAGCAAACAACAAGTTGAAGGAAATTATCGAGTCGAACAAAGAAATAATTAAAGTAATCGAAAATATTGTAAAGAAGAAAAATAACAAAATAGAAAAATTGGAAAAAGAAAATGAAAGAGTTGTACAGGCAGAAAAACTTATCGAAGAAAATAAAAAAGAAAACGTTTTTTTATCCCAACAAATTACCAAACTGAGTAGCAATTTTAAGGAAAATAAAATGAAGTTAAAAGATTATAATCAAGTTAATGAAAACCTGAACAGCAAGGTAAACAATTTGCTATTCCAACTGCAAAATGCCCAGATGAAAAATGAAAAACTTCTGCTCTACTTATCCTACTTGGTAAAACATATCCACAAGAGCAGTTGCGACGATGACGCCAATATGTTAAGTCTAATGACGTTAAAAAAAATGAATTGGGGTATAGAGGGATTACAGATTGGTAGGGATTACCAGGATATGCCTGACGACATCACAAACAACTGCAGTTATGTGAAGACCGGTTCCAAGTACGAAGAGACTATGCTAAAGCATTTCATCAAAAGTCAGAAAAGAGTTAATGTGAACCAAAAACTTTTGTATAAAATTCTAGGCATACCTAATGATCCCAAAAAGGAGATTCTCAACTACAGCAGTGACAACAGCAATGGTGTTCTCCTCCCACGAGTCAACACCAAAGGGGGAAGAAATACGGCCAGATGTAATCTTCAAAAAGGGGAACCCATGGCCAATGTTGATGCTTCCAAAAGTGCCACTCTCTCCGACCAATTGGACGCATCGCAGGATGAAGAAAAGGACATCCACATTGATGACTTTCTGGTGAAGGGATACAAAAAATATATCACCGCGACTTCATCCACAGAAATAAATCAAGAGAATCATCTTCGAAGCGGGGAAATCCATCACCCATTTGCAAAGAAGAAGAAGAAGAAGAAGAAAGAAAAACGGGATGAAAAAAGTACACTCAAGGGGGTACCCCAGAATCAACGAAAACAGAAAAGTTCCCATAATAGCCGCCCATATGGGTTTCCCCAAATGAACTGGAGCAGCGATGAAGAGGCGAAGAAAGATCAGAGGCACTCCTTCGACTTGAATGTGAAGCGAATGGATGAACTGCAAAAGGGGAAAGAATCCAAAGGGGAAGGGCAAAAGAGCCACCTACTGAGTAATAAAGAAAAAATCAAAACGAGGCGAATCCTAAGTGAGATGAACAGCGAAATCCAAATTAGGCACCATACAAACGATATTTTCCATGAAGATTCTTTTAACCACTCGAGAGATCGCTCAAATAACGACACGAATAGCACATTTTCCTTCAACGTAAAAAATGACGCAAATTGGGGTCACCTGAAAAAACAGAAAAGGGGCAAAAAGCAGGAGAAAAACCAAGAAGGGGAAAATAACCAAAATCATGCTTCCAGAAGAGGACGCCCTGAATTAAGCAAAAAGGGAAAGACGCAGCAGGGGAAGAAGCCTGGTTATGCGGTGAAACAAACAGGGGAGAGAACTACAAAGGGAAAAGGTAAAAAGGATCTGCGCAGGGACCTCATGGATGAAGGTGATGCGGATCAATACTATGATGATTACCATGGGAGTTTCCTCCCCTTGAGAACCAGAAGGGAGAAACAAGATAGGAAAAAACACTCCTTAAGTAATTACAAAAAAAAAAAGAGAAACAAATTGGTGTACAACGAAAATTACACCTTTAGTAACTGTGAAATGTCCAACGATGACGCACCCCAGGGGGTGGAAGGTCCATCCAAAGTGAGAAGCAAAAAAGAGAAGAACATACTCAGTGATACTTATTTAAACGAAAGGGATAGAAGTAGACGGAAGCAGAGGAAGCACGAGGAGGGTTCACCCTTGTGGGACGACCCCTTAGGGGAGAAGCAATTTGACGAAGAAAGAGGTCCCCGTCACGATAGCAGCGGAGGAAGCAGCCGACGAAGGAGTCGAAATGGAATGCAGAAAAAGGGAAAAGACGCCAAGCATAAGCGATTCATCCACTTGAAAAAGAAGACAACGAACGACTACATGAGTGACTACAAAAGTTTCGAAAAAAAATTTAACTACTTTGTGAAGGTGTCAAAAAATCTACAAGGAAGCCTTCTCTCCAATAACAGCGACAAAATAAGTTATGCAGTCAAGTTGAACAAAAAAGGCTACTTCACAAATTTGGAAAGAATTATCAACAAATTCAATAACAAGGAACAGACGTTTTCCTATCTCGATAGTTATCTTAGCACACAAATAAAGTCCAAGTTTTTATCAGATGACGACATAAAGAAGCATAAAAATAGGTTGCGCCATTTTTACAGCAAGAATACGAAGGGCCTGATTTTTGAAAACACCCTTGTTAAGCTATATGCCAAACTTTACTATGTGAATGAACCTTCAGGGAAAAGCAATGGGTACAAAAAGGAGGCGTTATTATCCCCCGACAGCCATGATAGCAATGGTGACACGAGCAAAGTTCCTCCGTCTGGAAGTGCCAATGGTATATGCAAAAATGACGGCAACATAGTTAACAGCAAAGATGGTGACACCACACGCAACGACTGTAAAAAGGGCAAGGAGAACAAACCAGAGAAAACACTCAAAAAAGAAAACATTTACATGAATATCTACGTTAAATCAATTCTGTACAACATTATCTATATCAAAAGTGATCTGAGTGAAAACCAAATGGACCACATCAAGGTGATAAAAAGAAATTTGAAAAAAAATTATAACAAAGTGACAGAGGAAAATGACTACATAAATTTAAAGAAAAACGAAATTTGTTTACTGTACACCTTATGCTTTAAAAAAAATCATCTTCAAAAGTTGCCCGTATTCTTAAATGTGGAATGCCTAAACAATGACAATAGTATCATCAAGTTGAAAATCACTTTACCCCTGCCCCATTTATTCCTCCTCAAACCAAATAGCTTTTATCTCAACGATTTTGTAAAAAATTTCTCAGAGAAGCATAAATATTATTACAAATCGTACTACTACAATATGCTAGATTTTTCAACGTTTAAGGATTTTATTAATTCGATAAAACTGTACAACTCGTTTAACGTTTTCCATTTTGATTCCTACAACATTCTGTACAGCACATATCCTGTTAATGCCAAATGTAAGATGATTTTGCTAATTGTGTGCGATTTTGTGAAAAAAAAAAATGGCGCTTCCAACGACACTGTGAAGTTACACTTTGTGTCTCTATCCAACAGCTTGATTAGCTTCGCCGTAAATTTGTTTAGGCAAATTTTGTAGTTCCCCCGCGGGGGAGGCGAGAGGCACTCTGCCAAGATTTGTTGTGTTTGCCCAGCAATTTTGACCAACAATTTTTCTCACCCATTTTGCCAAACAATTTTACTCACCCATTTTGCCCACCCATTTTTCCGCATTTATTTTTACTTTCCACCTCCCTCCCGAGCGTGTGGACAGAGCCCCGCCACAAGTGATATACCCATTGGGCAGCGCGTCTGCGCCTTTGTTTTGCACCCCCCCCTCATCGAACGAACTCAGTTTGAAACGAATTTTTTTTGTGTATTTTTTTTTGTCTTATTTTCACCCCATTGAATTTTGCGCCCTTACATTCGTTCATTTATTCATCTGTTCGTCTTTTCGTCTCTTCGTCTGCTCGTCTGTTTGTTCGATTCCACGATTTTACGCCTTTTTGCGTTTTCTCATTTTATTTTTTTTTTCCCTCACTTTTGCGCGAAAGGCGTCTCCATAAGTGCACCACGTTGTTTCTCTCCGTGATTCGTTTTCCCACAAAAGTGATTAATTTCCATTCCGCGTAGACGCCTTTTCCGCAGTCCGATGAATTGTAACATTAACCCCATCCCGTACTTTGCACTCGTTAAATGAATTACAGTGTTGATGTTCCTGATGTGTGAATGTCTTGGTGGATTATCGCTAGTTGTCAATCTTACGATACTTTTCTCTTCGTCACCCATGCAGGGTCCCGACCTGCTCCATCTAGTCTACGTATTGGTCCACATTCCCTCTATGGTGGTAATCCCTCCCGTACGAATTACTAAATTACTAACGCGTTAATTTAACATTACAAAATTACAACTCCACTTATCCCTTTTCAAATCGGCGAGTAAAAAAAAACAATAATATGTAGCACGCTATATCTTTACTTGCTACGCAAAACCTTTTCACATTAGACTAACTACCCATTTCACAAAAGGGGGAAGCAAATTGGGGGCTACACAAACAGCCACAGAACGTACAAAATGTACGCCCACTAGCAGGTGTAGACTAGAAACAGGGGGCAAAGTGTGCTCAAAATATATGATGTATAAGAAAAGCACGAATTGACGGTTGAGGTCCAGTGTGCTTCCCTTGATGGAGACCTTTTTTGCGATTTCGCTTCTTACAAAATGGAATGATGTTAAAAAGGGGGGGAAACTAATCCACTAAGGGGTAATGCATAATTATGCCTCTCCTTCCTGTTATCCCCTTCATTTATGGGCTATATCTTCACATCCGGTGTAGCATGTTTTTTCTCTCCGTCCTGTGCGGTCTTTTTCCCCCGATTCGTTTACCATTCTTAATCGGTAAATAATTGCCTAGTTCGAATCATCTCACCTAAACGGTAGGATAATCCTTTTGGTTAATTATAACCCGTTAGGTAGTTCCCCTCTCTTGTGAATTATCCTTCCATAGTTTTTCCTTCTTTTTAAAATGGTCCTTCTATTTATATGCATGTTGAACGGATAATAGAAAATGCCTTTCTTTTTGAGGTGCGCCTTTTCTATGCCGCTCAAAATGTACTCCCAAAGAGATTCCCACCCTGCTTTAAGCGTTCCCGTCACGTTATGCGTCCTACTTCACGATAAAAAATTTCAAAGTCACTTTTGGTGACTCTTTAGAAAAACGTCTGCTACATTTCTATCTGCTTCTTTCCATTTGTTCATCCAGATATATTCACAAGGCGGCACATAATTGGCTTCACTTACTAAAATTTTTTTTTTTTTTTTTTTTCCTTTTCAAATATTAGGAAATTCACAAAATGTGAAAAATTAATAGACCCCTTTTTGGCTAACGTTTCTTATTGAACGCGCGCCATCCGCTTTACAACCCTTTATATCAAAACATTTCTGTTCCTGTTGTCACTCCGTTTGCTTTCATTTTTGGATCCTTTCCTGGGGTTTTGCCCCCCTCCTACCTCATAAAATGTAACCACGGCGCACCATGGAATACAGCGACGAGGACGATATTGATGTGGAGGAAATTCTTAAGCAGGCCGAGAACGTAAACCTGTGGAGCAGCTTAAAGGGGATAACGAAGTGGCTTAAAAAGGAGATACATAAAGCAGGCTTTGGCTTTTACCCACTTCTTTACCCCCCGTGTAGCCGCCTCGTGTAAACGAGTCCATTTCCGTCATAATGTGTTTGCCTCATGTCGCCCTCTGTACATACCCCGTCATTTACCAACCCTCCCTTTGCTTCCCCCCCTCTCAGATCGACTGCGTAGACGAAAACAGCATCAAAAAATTGGCCACCGTTTTCAGAAAAAAAAAAAACAAAAATGAGCGAGACAGAATGGAACACCCAGACAACCCCGAAAAGTGGGTGATGAGCGAAGTGGATCTGGACGAAATTTTAGTGAACATAAAAAACCTAAGTGTGTGCTCAAACCTGTACAGTAGCATGGTTGAGAGCGAAATTTTGGGAGACATCATTGACTTGTTAAATCACCCGAACAACGACATCGTGATTGAGGTGATAGACATAATTAAGGAAATAACCAACCCGTCGAATTTGTACGAATTGAACAAAAAGGAAAATGACATGGTAGTGGAATGTCTGAACAAGAAAAAATTGTGCCATTTTCTTATAAACTTATTGGACAAAATAAATGAAGAGGAGAATGAGGAGTACTACAATGCCATGTCCTCCATTCTGAACATTTTGGAAAATATTTTCGAGCTGGAAAATGATTTACAAAATGATTTGCTAACCAATTCGAAGCTATTATTTTTTCTCTTAAAAAGAATAAGTACGGAGCTGAGAAGTGATGACTCGAATTCGTTAAACGCAAGTGAAATATTAGTCCTCCTAATTTTGAGAATTAATCAATTTGCAGAAAATGTATACAAGGATTTTTATTACACCATTTCGATTTTTAACTCTCTTTTGAAGTACATTTCAAAATACAAGGATAATGACCCCCCAAACATTAACAAGAAAGAAATATTACTTAACATTTTTCAAGCGCTTGGAAATTTGCTTCTCCTAAGTGACAACAGAGACGTATTCGATAGCACGAATGGTTTTGAATTAATGCTAAAGTTACTGAGTGAGAGGAAATTCCTTTGCTTCCCCGCTCTTAAAATTTTTGCCATCACACTTAACGACAAAGATACGTGTAACAGATTTGTGCAGTTAAACGGGCTGAAATATCTCTTCTGTTTATTTATGTTAAGGAACATTAAAAAGAGTAAAGTGCACATTTTTGAATTCGAGGAAAATATAGTCACCGTCATTTCCAACTTGTGCCTGTACTGTAGTGATACTTCACTGGGGAGAGTTCTCAACAAATTTGGAGAAAAAAAATGTGAAAAGATAAGTCGACTGCTAGAAATCAGACAAAAATATAGCGACATTATTCTCAACGAGAAGAAGAAAAAAAAGCAAAGATTATTATTAAATGAAAACCTCCAAAAAATGAACATTCAAATTGACGATGATTGCAAGAAAAATTTGGAATACATCGAATTGTGTGACAAGGGCTACCTCATTTATCAGCTCACCGACGTCATTTTGATAGCTCTTTTTTTTCAGAACAACTCGTACATTTCAAACAATATTTTTATTCACCTCTACACACGCAGTGTTGATATACAGTCCATATATGAAAACATACTGGGTAGGAAAGCGCATACTCGGCATGCGCGTCAGCTTCAGAAGTATTAACGCTAGCAGCTTTACCCATGTGTCCTTTTTAACTTCCCCCCTCGTGCAGATTTTTTGGACTGCCTAGACGACGACGAACTGAAAAAGAAGCTCAAAAAAATGCTCACATTTTTTCTGACGTCTTCCAAGGAATCGAATCTGTTCATATGAACCCAAGAAATTGAATCTATTCATATGAACACAAGGGACTCTCCTCCCCCCGTCCTTTCGCATCACTTTCCGGCAAGTATGCCGTGCAGGACAAGCTATCCCCTTTTGACGTTAATTGCACACCGCAACTGTATCTCCCATCTGGGACTCACTTAGGTAACGCCGCTTCCCCTACCTGCACATGTTTCCGTCTTATTTTACAAAACGGTCCAGGAGACACGCACGAAAAATTATACTTATTTTTTTTCTTAATCTAGGGGGTTTTAAATAATTGACAGTTAAATAGGATAAGAAAAAAAAAGGAGCACTATGTACCTGCCGATAAAACACTTGTACGTATATATACTTTCATGCATATATATATAGTCACGCGTTTTTTTTTTTTTTTTATGTGATGTGATACTACTTATGTGCTGTTGCATTTGCGCAGTAATATCCGCTAACGCGTGTAGGTCCGTTGCCTACCACGGCGCAGGCGCAAGCACATATGCGAGTATGCACGTATGGGCGTAGGCACATGTGCGCAGCTCCATTCCAGCACGGCAACAGGCAAGTGTCATGACTTCCCTGTACGCACATGCGCAGAGACACATTTGCATAATAATCCATTTGTATAGATAAATATAACTTATTCACATTGTAAGAAAAATATTGACATGCCAGTGGCATGACATTAGGAAGAAAAATGAAAAAAAAAGGGTAGAGCAGTAGCTTCAAAAAGAAAAAAATAAATAAATAACAGTAATAGTAACAGTGATAGTAATACTAACAGTAATAGTAATAGTAACAGTGATAGTAAAAATAACAGTAAAAGTAATAGTAAAGGTATAGCACACATATATAATAAGCGCTCGCAAGGACGGGCACACAAAGGGGAACACGAGGGACGCAAGCTTCCTAGCATATACATCCCAGTGTGCGTGTACTAAAGTGTGTGAAATAAAAATGTAGGAGTCGTGGCTCACATTCTTAAAATGGGAAGGGGCGTTTTTCATGCATATGAAAAGGACCTCCCCTCGCATTGGCACTTTCAGTTGCACTTTAATTTTCATTTTCATTCTTCTCTATTTTTTTTTTTTTTTTTTTTTTTTTTTGAGACGGAGTCTCACGCTGTTGCCCAGGCTGGAGTGCAGTGGCGCGATCTCGGCTCACTGCAATATACACACTACCTCTATTGTTTAAACTGAAAAGTGGCAATATAAAGTGGGGAAAACTTTGCAGAACATTAGGGCATGCAAATGTTCCTTAGTGCAGATTTACATAGCGTAAATTAGGGTGCCTTTGCTATTTTTAAATGTGAACCAAGTTAACAAATGGGGCGGGCATTCGCTGAGCGGTGTGGCAATCGCCGCTGCCGCAGTGAGAAATAAACAGCGGGTGGGTTACACACAGATAACACGCATGTATATGGGTATTTGTTCCCTTTCATCGTAGTCACCAAACCATTCTGTTAGATGTCCAACGTAGGGTTGTAAAGCATGTACAAGCTGCACAACGCCTCCGGGAAGCTACTCAATATCGTCTATATTTAAAAACTTCTTCTCTGTGTGTATTTTATAAACGGGGTTGTACTGAACGATCAGGCATGTCATGTTATCGCATCCAATTCCATCGTTTTCTTTGTAATTGTTGGACAAGCAGTCATCACACAACTCCTCACAAATCTGGGAGAGTTTACTAAATTTTTCGAATTTTTTCCTTACGATAACTGGTGCGGAATCGAATTTTGTGTCGTCTTCATCATACTTATCCATTTCTAATCCATCATGGGTTCGCAGTGGACTGACGTTTTCTTCATCTTCGTCGTCGTCCTCGTCCTCCTCGTCCTCCTCCTCCTCCTCCTCCTCATCGTCTTCTTCTTCAGCGTCTTCCTCATTAGCATCTTTAGAAATGCTTCCTTCTTCCTTTGTCGTTTTTTTCTCACTATCATTTTCAACACCCTCATCGTTGCTATTGGTGCCCTTGGCACCCATTTTGTTGTGTTTCTTCTTACCTATGGGTAAGTCCCCTACCCCTCCTGCATTCTTCTTCTCCTTGCTTCCTTCATTTTTTTCGAACTCTTTCGATTTGTCCTTTTCATCATTGCCTATACTGTTAACAATATTCTCATTAGTCGTAATTGTCGTTGTGGCATTTTCATTAGTATTATCTGTGCTGTCAATTACGATCTCGTCACTTGTTGGTTCTTCGAATTTTTCAAGTCTTGTCTTTACAAACCCGACCACGTCTTGTCCATCCTTACAATCCCAAATTCCATCACAAGCAAGAAATAAAAATTCATCTTCCGGAGTTAAAGTAACACAAGTAACTTCCGGAAAGGCAGAAATTTTTTGATCCTTCTGAGGTAAAAATGGATCCCTTTTATAGTGCAGATCACCAATAGCTCTTGTCAAATTTAAATTTCCATCAACCCTACCATTGGAGATATATCCCCCTGCCTTCTTAATTCGGGCTTCTTCTTCCTGTAAATGTGGCTTATGGTCGGTGGACATACCTAACGAGTTTCCATTAAAACATACGATGGCTCTCGAATCTCCTGCATTGGCAACGATAAGGTACCCCTTCAGTATAACTGCTACTATTGCTGTCGATCCGCAACTATAAGCTATGTTATCTTCATAATCATTTGAGTAGTAATTTTCAAATAGACGTAACTCATCGGACGAATATAACCCATTGCAATCGTCTGCCTCGTTACTGGCGTCGTTGTTACTACTTATGTTGTTATCGATTACGTTTGTCACTGCCTCGTCGTAGGAAAATCCCTCTTCGCTGTTACTGCTTCCTTTTTCATATAACCTCAGTGCGTTTTCGTCAAACCCAGGCAAGTTCCCATTTGAGCCATTATTTTTTGCTTCTTTGGCTGCTGCCTCCTCCATGCACTTTAAGTTGTCATACGTCAGTTCGGCTTTGAGCACTGGTTCGCATGTGCTACCAGTACCGCCATCGCTGAGATCCTCCTCCTTGTTGCTCTCCTTTTCGCTGCTTGAGTACTCGTTATTCATGCCCTTCTTCAACCTCTTCGCATTCGTTTCCGCGGTTTCGCCGTTGTCGGCATGCTCATCGCCTTGTTCCTTATCATCGTCGTCTTTCACCTTGTCTTGATTTTCACTGCCACTGGCATTTGATACAGCCTTATTTGTCTCCATCTCACACGTACCCTCTGCCACATTTCCTTCCTTATTTTTCTCTTCTGCATCTGTTCTTTCTTCCGTACTTCCACTATTTTTCTCGTCATCGTCTTCCGTTTTTTCGTCCTTTTCGCCCTTTCCTACTTCACACTTGATTGCACCATTTTCTTCTCCATCGCTGGCAGTTAAACCTTCCGAATTTTCGTCGTCTTTCTTTAAAGTTTTATTCTTCCCATCTTGTGTGCTTCCACCGTCTTTGCAGCTCTCCTTCTTCACGGCATTCTTATTGGCTCTCTCGTCCTCCTTCGCAGTCTCCTTTTCCCGAGTTTCATCACCATCTTCGTCTTCGTCGTTGTTCTCCTCCTTAACTATACTATCCGTGCTGCTTAGCAAGTCGGCCGATTTGTCATTTTCCTCATTGGCTAGGGTGGTGGACGACTCTGCATTGTCTTCTTCTACTGGATTTCCGTCCTTATTATAAACAACCTGTAAGCACCTCTTCCCATCTTTCTCTACAGCTTTGATGCTGATATTTTTCGATATTATGTCGTTCAAAATGGAATACAAATAATTTTCCCTTGTGTCCGATTCTTCTTCATTTTCTTGTGTTGGTACGCTATATTTTTTTAATTTTTCTTGATTCTCTGTGAGGAGCATTTCTTCATCTAATTTCAGAAATGTCTTTTCAAGGGTTAATTTTATTAGTTTTAATTTATAATTTTTCGACTTGTTGAGATTCTTCTTGGTTAACTCCTCACTAGCTTCTTTTATGCATCTTAAAAAAATCCTTCGGAAATTATACGAAATCCATTTTGACACATTCGGTCCTCCATGTCCATCGAAAACGCCATAAATCGATACGTCCTCCTCTATTTCGTTCAGTTTCAGATTGCTATAGCAAATATGACTATCTTCCATGTTCTTCCTCCATCCTTGCATGCACGACAGTCCATATCTGCTTGGGTCTAGCTCTAAGTTTCCTCCGTCCAGAGATTCCTTATTCGTTTTAGGTGCCGACAAGTACGCTCCCATCTGTTGGAAGGTAGTAGAGCGGTCGATATGGGAGGCACGAACGGTAGAAAAAAAAGATTTATCACACCACTGCGTTAGAAGTGCTACGGGCGTGTCGCTCTTTCTCGTCTTCCCACTTACAATGGTAGAAGTGTGCCTGCCAAAGTACGCTCAGCTAAATATAAACCACACAAAGTGCAATTTGGATTAGTACGGAAACTTTCACTTATTATTTTTTCTCTCTCGAATAAACATACATAAGTTGTGCTTATGTGGTACATACGTTTATTACTGCTGTTTTGTAAAATTTTGCCCCTTGCAGGTGTATGCACTTTCTTATGATACACTTTGGTGGCGAAGTTATGGTGTCATTTCTTTTTTTTTTTGGGCTTGTTCGCGGGCATTTACCAATTTTTTCTTTGCGTGTAGCAGTTTTTTTTCCTTCTTTTTTTTTCTTAAATGTTTACACCCGCGTTTGGCGTAAAATGGTACATTTACGTGCACGCTATGCCGTGTGCTGCGGCAGGTGGTAATATCTTATATCTTCATTAACCGCCCTCTCTAGCTCAGTTCTTACACCATACTCATCTCATCACTCTTTCGCGACAGTACGGTAGCACTTTAGCTGTTCACATAAAACACATATGCAACACAGGGAACGCGAATGTATCTAGTGTAATGCTTAAAGAAAGTTATTTGTATTTTTTTTCTCTTTTTTTTTTTTTTCGTTTTACCTTTATGACCTTCCCCTTACAGCTTCAAAAAGATCTAGGTGACCATTTATCTCTTTCCTTGCAAAGCTGCTAAACCGTATAATAATCCCCAGTATGGAATATGAGAGCAATACTTAATGTTTGAAAAACAAAAAATGCTTCTCTCTCTTTTTGTACAAATATTATACTAATGAGAAAGGGAAAAAAAAAATTCATTAAAGATAGAGCTTCAATTGTAAAAACTACAAAATGGCATAAAAAAAAATATATATATATCAGAAATACACATGAAGCTGTAAATCCGCATGTATATTATATCCACATTGAGCACATAACGTGTATTGTTATATTATAATATGCATATAAAACCGCGAATGGTATATATGACACGCCTGTACCCTGTACCCACGTATGCTTATTACGTAAACATATGGGTTTGGTTCAAAAGCACGAACAGCATATGTCATGAATGCATATAGCCATCACATATCCACGTATACACGTGAAAATGTACATGCTGCCGTAAAAACACGTACACGATTTTTTAAAAAAAATGAAACCACCGAATATAACATGTTGGGCTGTTTGTATATGGGAGCAGAATTTACATTTCGTAACACATTAAATTATTTTATATGAAATTACACTTGGGATTTTTCGCAAAGCTTTTTCATAAGGCCATTTGGAGGTTTGCATAGATGGTTTTGAAAAAAAGAAATTGTGGCAACTGAAAGGGCTGTACCAACTGAGAAGGCTGTGCCAACTGAGAAGGCTTTGCCAAGGGCGAACTGCACAAAACTGAGAGGAAATAATTTTTCCCTTTCGCAATACGTTGCAAAAGAAACTCACCCATCGTTAAGCTGCGCACGTGTACATAGGAATTTCTCGTAACATTTTGTATGGCAGCGGATCCTGCTTGTACAATGTACCTTAAACGTACACGTGTATGCGTCGTCACCTTAAGAGTACAATGAAATGTATACATCTACGCAAAATGCATACGCACAGTAATGGCGTTTTAAATATTGTTGGAGGAATTTGAACAATTTCGTTATCACCTGTGTGTCAGAAAACGCAAAAAAAAAAAAAAAATTCTGCTTAAAAGGCTTCCTCAATAAACAGTGCTTAATGGAGTAATGGCTAGTATGCTGCCTCTGCCATATTTCGCGATCGCAAATGTTGTGTCACACCATTTTATAATGTAGCTTAAATACATGCATATGAAATGAACGAACGTAGAAGTTTGCTTCGAAATTACGTTAGCTGCAAAGTTGGCATCAACGTTGACGTTAGCACATAGTATAAACATGAACATACGCGCGAACCTAAGTATAAAATGTATCTACTTATCTTGCGAAAGGTTTTTTTTTTTTTTTTTTAAATACATACACGTCAAGCAAAATGGGATGAAATAATTCGAGTGACATTATCTTCAAACCAAGCAGTATTATTTTCAATGAAGCACTTTTTTTCTTTTTTTTGTTTTTTCTTTTTGACTGTAATTACAAGAACACATGCGTATGAGTAGCCTGTGCTTACTCGTATGCATACTGGGTAAAATGCGCAAAGATACTTTTTCACCACTGGCTGTAACACGTGGAAGTAAAAAGGGAAAAAGCGTGGTGACAAAAAATCTGCAGAATATTTCCTTGAGAAGTTTGACAAATATTTCGAGGTGTTCCCGTTTGAGGCGAGTACTTATACTGTCTAAAATTAGCACATTCTTTTGGCTTTAGTTATTTTCCAAATGAGTCGAAAAATTTGTACAACTCCGGCAGATGTCAATTTTGCCTAACCACTTATGGTATCCATTAACACATTAGAAAATTCGCTGCTATAAGAGCAATCGGCGCATGTGCACATATAGATATGTATATGCACGCGTAAACGGTGTGCGCCAAGCGGTTATTTCTTAAGAGCACGTTAACATCGTCTGATGGCAACGTAGTAGGTGGAAACGCTTCGTTCTATTTCCCTTAAAGGAGAAGTCGGTAACACACACCGGGTGCGAAAAATCACTTCGCCTCAAAAGGCAGAACCAATATTAATCACGAAAACGAAGCTTTCGAAATGAACTCCATTTTTAGGTGCGTTCCCATAGTATGTGTGCTTTTCAAATTAGGACAATCAAAAGGGTCCCAATGATCCAATTTCAAACAGGAGATGCAAGGATCAACAGAGGTCAACGGAATGTATAAATTCACGTCACATTTAAATGTGTGTTTTTTTTTTTTTTTCTGTAACTTTTCTTTGTACGAAACCACCATCTTTTACGTTAACATTTCGCATATGCAAAAGGGGGTAGTTGACTCATTAAATTTTTCTTTAAACCGATTGGAAGAGTGAAAAACCACGTTGCGTGAAAAGGCCTTCCAACCTCTTAATGACACGAAATTAAAGAATTACAAACGAGCAGCTCTTAATATCGCTTCTCACCCATGTAAGCATCTCCAAATGTTGGAAGATAACGCAATTTACACAGAATGAAATTGTTATAAAATTTGTTCACGTTATTTACACCGCTTTGTTCTTCCATTTTGATTATGCGAAAAAATAATGTTGCAATTTGTTCACCCCGTTCAGGCGTGGTACGGTGAAGTGAGCATATTGCGAAGCCAACTTGAGTGTACAATTATTTTTCTCTTTTTCTACCAACACGGGGAGGCCGTGTCGGAGCAACCAACACTATGTGTATATTTACCTTTCTCCTTATTTTTTTCCCGTTCCAGAAGAAAAAAATAGACCCTCATTACAGCCACGGGACTGGCGGATGCGGTTGAATGAAGCATTAAAATGTGGCTAAAAGTTTGTGCCAGCAATTCGTTTACATACTTCTGTTGGTATAATGGTGTGCACATTTGGTCCACACCAGTATTTAAGCAATGGGAGATGTTGTCCCTCTATTTTTGCCTCACCTTTAAGAACGTGCTTGGTTCAAAAGTGCCATGTGCACAATGGATGGTCGTACGTTCTGGTAAGCTCCGCTCGGGCATCCCATAGTTACATTTTTTGCCAAGACAGTGTGCTTTCGTTGTGGGAACGCCTATTTTGGTGGAACCCTCCCTAATCTGCCCACTTTCTGGTTTATGCCAAATGGCGAAATGGCGTGAATTTGCGTTTCACAAATTAAAGGCCTGACTTGTTCCGTTTCATCCTCAATTTTAAGCACAACGTGGTGAATAAGCGAGCACAGCTATTTCTCCATCCCCTCGTTTTTCTGTCCTTACAGGTCTCACTTTTAAACAAAATGACATAGGGCGATGTGCCTTCGTTGGACAAAATTTATTCAATCTTCATTTTACATTTTCTGATCGCATACGTACTGGCCAACGCATGAGCCTGTGTACAAACGTGGGAATATTTGCACCGTCTATTGCTACGTCAAATGTGGAGAAATCTCCCCCCTCTTATGTATACACATTTTCAGTGCACACAAATGTTACGTCATATGAGACTCGTGTTCCAATTTTCGATCTATTTTTCCCCATACCGTTTAAGGCGTTGAATAAAGCACATCATGCAGCTAAATGGAGTAGGGTTAACATAAGGAACTGCAGTAAATTTCAGAATAAAAGGGGCAAAGGAGTTCCTCCAAGAAGGTAATTCAATATATTGCTCCAGAAAAGAGCTTCCAAAGATTGCTCCAATAAGAACATTCCAAAGATTGCTCCAATAAAAAGCTTCCCCCAATTGCTTCAGGAATTCCCCAAACGAGGCCAAACGAGTGCCGAAAGGATGCTAAAAACTAAATAAAGTATCCAAATAAAAAACGTTAAAAACGTACATGTCGGTATGCCTTAGTCGCGAATAATTTCATAGCAAAAATATTTTTAATCATTTCGAGAATATCATTTGTTTACACTGAAGCAGTTCACACATTTGTTTAAGTTTTTAAAGTCTTTTCCCCTTTTCAGTTTTTGTTTATTTTTTATTTATTTTTTTTTATTATTTCATTCCAGGTATATGCACATTATACGCTATTTTTATGAGCACAGGTGTAAAGAGAATTTGGGTAATTGCCCCCTTATCTTCTAATTAAAGTTCCTCTTGTTAAACTTCTTTCGAGTTTTTTTTGCTTAGCAGGGATGTACACTTGGCGCGAACTTGGGGAAATTTTTGTGTAAATTTGTGCAATTTTCTGTGCATTTCTGCCCATTTGTGTACCTTTCTGCCCATGTGTGTACATTTTTGCCCATTTGTGTACATTTCTGCGCATTTCTGTACGCCTTGCTTGACACCCGTACAGACTTCTCACATGCTCAGATTGACTCGCACTTGCGGTAAGCGAGCTACCCGCGCGGAGACGCCAATGTGAATTATGCCATACTTCGTAGGTACATTTTTTAAGTACCATTAAATCGTGGGTGTGTTTTTTTTAAAATCTTCTGAAGCGGCGCATCCTGAGTTTCTACCTCGAACTGGACACTCCCTTGTAGGTATACGTTTGAACCCTACTCTGTGTCTGCGATTGTGTAATCCCATACAAACACAGAAGGTTGTTCTCTCTCGGGTCCGAATTTGCCATGTTTAAAATTCCCCCCATTGTGTGTAATTAAAATTTTCGTAAATACAAGCACGTACATCTTGGTGCGAGCCGTGGCGGCGCGAGTAGCGACTACCCTCGTAGCGGTTGCAAGCGCAGAGAATACTCGCGCCCCGTTTCCCTCTCGGCCCCAATTCGCGTTCCCGATATACCCTTTTCCTCATTTATGGTAACTTCTGCTGTGCGGCTTCTCCCCTTCCTTAACGCGCAAAGGGCGAAAATGTGCATCTATTCACGAGCTTTGAAAAGCATGCCAACATTAACGCAACTGAGGGAGATCAACTATGCCAACATATAAATAAACGAAAATGATGGAACGAAAAAAAATCCACGAGAAGACAAATAACGGGAACAAGGGAAAGTACCCTGGGAAGTTATTCGCAAATCATGCAAACATGAAGAATCAAAATGTGAACGAAAATAAGCAGCAAAATGATTTTACGACAGCGGAAGCAGCATGGATGGAAAAGAAGCAGAAGCTGTACAAAGACACAAATAATCAGCCCTTGTGGAATTTTAGAAAAATCCAAATCAACCCAACGGACACAGATGAATTGATTAGTTTCCCAACAAATCAAATATCCTCCAACAGGTATGGAACATATTCCTTCCTCTTTAAGAGTCTATATGAGCAATTCTTACGATTACCAAACATGTGGTTTCTGGTCATCTGCCTGCTAGAATTTATTCCCGCTTTTCAGAACCTGTCAAACTATATGTATTATACTAAGCAGCCTTCCATTTATTTGCTAGCCTTATTTGTATGCGTGTCTATTGTGAAAAATGTGTACGAAGATTCTCGGAGGTCAAACATAGACTCTCAGATCAATAACAGGCTGTGCCACGTTGTTGACGGTTCCAATAGTCAGCTAAAAGCAGTGAGGTGGATGGACCTAACGGTCGGTAGTATCATTCGTCTGATAGAAAATGAGCAAGTGCCTGCAGATATTCTCCTGCTAAGTTGCAACAACAATGAAGGGTTGGTCTACATAGAGACGTCGCTAATAAATGGGGAAACAAACTTAAACAAAAAATGTTGTGTTAACGAAACGAGGGATGAGACGTCTATCTATGGGATCTGTAACATAAGAGGAAGAATCATTTGTGAAAAGCCAAACAGCAACATGGAATCATTTAACGGGTCCCTAAAGTTAGACGCTCATCCTCGTGCTACCTCCCTATCAATTAACAACGTTGTCTTTAAGGGGTCCTACATAAAAAACACCGACTACATTTTCGGAGTCATCATTTACACAGGAACAGATACCAAAATTATGAAAAATATAATAAAGAGTGTATACAAATCTGGAAATGTGAACAGAGAATTAAATATATACACCATCTTGATGATCATATTTACCTTTATCTGTGTGTTCATATCAGTCTTGTGCAAATGGACAGAAGATGATAAGTTCAAAAACGGAACTCACTTTCTGCTAATTACAGTCAAGGATAATTTATTCGAATCTATCGTAAAGTACACCCTGCTCTATTCCAACATCATTCCTATTAGCATCCTCATAACGGTCGACTTAATTTCTATTTTGCAGAGTGTACTTATCGAAAATGATAATCGAATCAGTACCTTCGAAAATGAATTATCCGAACCGTCCATCATCGATAAAAGTGATGAACATGCTGATTTGAGAATTACAAAATCGTGTAACTTCTTTAGAAAATACACCTTCTTTTTGAATAATTTTACCAGAAGGAACTTTACCAAAAATAGATTTTCTTCAACCAACACAGAACCAAATTCGGAAAAGATGAAAAGCTCCATCAGTAAGTTTGATAAACTCAGGGCTTTAAAAAGTTACTTTAATAACAGAAGCAGCTTTATCAGCTCCAAGTCGCACATGAATACTTCTTATAATAGGAGCTCCCTGGCCGAGAGTGACAATGTACAGGGGAAAAAGGGAAACAGACAGAATCACTTCCTTGATAAGGTGAAGAATGCCTTTCTAAGAAAAGATAAACTCGTCAATTTTGAGGAGAATATGGTATCCAAGCACGGTGTACCCTACCATGGACAAGTGAAGAGCGGCTGCTCCTCTGCCGCGGCCTCTAACATGAAGGGTTCTCTGCGCGGCAAAATGGACGTAGAGATTAGCGGCCAGGTCGACGGAGAGTCTAACTGTCATGTCAGCAGCCACGCCGACAATTTCCTCAGTGATAACAAGGCAACTCGACTGAACACCGATGGTGCGGCGAGGAGATGGAGAAACCGACTACACGCCCTCCTCCCATTTTTTCGAAGACAAAAGAAGGCAAACAGAACAATTAATGCGGTAAAAAAAGTGGATAAAATGAAGAGCCCCAGTAAGTGCTACTTCCCCAAGGACCGCTCTACCCCCAAAGAGGATGAATACGGCTGGGGAATCTGTCTCAATTCTAATATGCATGGAGATTTAGGAAACGTCGATTTTATATTTACCGACAAAACGGGGACTTTGACGACCAATGACATGTCTTTCAACATGTGTTCCATTGGTGGTAGAACGTATGGAGAAAGGCGACAAAAAGGGAAGAAGCTAAAAACGGGGAAAGGAATGCCTTCCAATTGTAGTCGAACGGGATCCTCCCACAATGGTGATAATGATATAAAGAATAATAGCAGTAGCAATCGCTTCTTTAAAAAGCGAAACTCGGAAGACACGTTGGTAAAAAAAATTTCCTTCGCCACCAACATCTGCAATGAGTCATCGGATGAATGTGAACAAGCTTCCGAGGGGCACCGCAAAAAGAGGAATCATCTCCGTCTTCACCATGAACAATGGCGGGGGAACAACACAAGTGAGAACCAATCGGAGAATTCTCACACTCACGATGCTGATAATCCGAAGAAAGAAGAAAACATGTTTCCGAACTATAAATCCAGTTCCTTTTGGGATTACCAATCGAAGGGTATAGATCGAAAAAATTCTGGCAATTCTTTAAATAAATGTCCATCCTTGCAAAATTCTGCGACGTTATCCTCTTCCATATCGCCAATGTCTTCCTCCCGTTTTTCCGCCCCTTCATCTTCCCCCTGTTCATCGTCTTGCACATCTTCTTGCACATCATCGTGCTCATCTTCGGATTTGTCATCTGCTTCGTCCTATGGTTCTTATCTCTCCTCCTGCGGCGGCGTCCACAACAACGTCAATTCGTCCTTCTTGTGTTCCTCGTCCAACAAGGATCATCACGAAATGGCTAACGATTATGATAGCATCAGGAGTTACTCCGAATTGGGGCCGGAAAAAAACAACCACACACATCTGGAAGATGAAACTAAGGATGCTGCTACAGGGAGAAGGAGAGGAAGAGAGAAGTACTCCCACGAATGCGCACACGAAAATGCTGATCTGTCCCACTTCTTTGACCGAAATTATCAAACCTATTTAATGCAACATAAATTTTCGAGACCCCAAAGTTTTCGAATGAATATAAACACAGGATCTGTTAAAGCGAGGTGTGATTTTAATGACAAAAGAATTTACGAAGATCTGAATTCGAAGACATGGAGAGGCTACTACATTGATGAGTTCTTCAAATGTATAACTCTATGCCATACAGTAGTCCCTTTCATCCAATTCGATTATATCCGAAATAAAAACTTAACTCATTTTCCGTCGCGGAGCTCCAAGGGAGTTTCCCAATATATAGAAAAGTACATCAATCATCCGAAGCAACAGTCAAACGATATTGTCAAGACGAGCAATGAACTCAATTTACAAACGTCCATGGAGTATGACGGCGTGCAGGAGGCAGAAGACGAAGAAGAAGAACATCGGGAAGTAAATAAATTTGGGGATAGACAAACAAAATGGATCAGCGAAATCGGAGGCACTGCCAAGAATGCAAAAAAGAAAAATGAAACCAACGTATACAATTACAACAGCTTGAATAATTTGAGACATAATCATGAAAAACAAAACAAGATAAAATTTAAATTCCTTTTTAATAAAAAATTTAGGAAGAAAAAAAAAAGTTACACTTCTTTCTCCAGCTTAGAGATTTACAAAGGCACAGAAAAAAAACACACAAGCAGATGGAACATTTATTTGAGTATGAAAAAGAAGAAGAATTTGTTTTCCAATGAGAAGAACAATAAAAAGAGTGAAAGCGCTTACATGTCCAAGAGGATTAGCGCAGTTTCGTTTAAGCAGATATCGAAGGAGAAGTCGTCTTCCCTGAACAGCTATGGGAGTCATCGCCATAGTGAAGGTGGACCTGCTGGAGTGGAAAGAAAATACAAAGCCAAGTCGCGAAACTTGGATGAAAAGATCTTCGAATTAGCGTCCCTCGTTAACGAGAAGGGTTCCCGCATCAACATGGCAAATAACATCCCAAATAACATGGCAAATAGCTGCCCAAATAACCGAGCGAATGTTCCGCCCTCAGTGTATGATGACGAAGGAACCCCCAAAAAGACGGAGGAGCGCAATGCTATACAGGACTCCGATTTTGACCTAGACAAATGTAGAGAGCCCCGAATGACGGATAACTATACCTCCGAGTCAAATGTCTACTTGGATGCCATCAAATATCAGTCCAGCTGCCTCGATGAGGAATGCCTGATTTACACCTCCAACTATCTTGGATACCGACTTATACTGAGAAACAAGAACACCATGTGCGTCGAAATAGATGGGAACCTGCACAAGTGGAACATCATCGGGATTAATGAATTCACGAACAAGAGGGGACGAATGTCTGTTGTCGTCAAGCCCGAGTTTATGCAGTCTGGCTCCATTCTCTATGTGAAGGGATCCGACACGTCCATCCTGTCCCTGCTCAATTTGAAGTATAGCAGATTTTTGGAAAGGGGAGAAAAACGAAGGAGACGGAAGAGAAAGGCACACAAGGAGAGGGGGCGCGACACAACCAGTCCGACGGGGCTGTCCAGCAGCAGGGAAAGGCATCCCAGGAAAACCGACAAATTGGACGCGACCCAGGGGAAGAGCTCCGCCAGTGGGATTAACACGGACGATGAATGCCACCAGTGTGAAGATCATTCCCACCATGCCGAATGTCCCCATCATGGAACAGATACGCATCTCGATGCGGACTCCAACGCGAGGAGCGAAAGTTCCCGGTTCGCGAAGCGGTACCGGCAGCTAGAAAAGCAGCTTCGCCGCTTCTCCGTCAGGGGGCTAAGAACCATGGTGTTTGCCTTTAAATATCTAAACGAAGAAGAAACGGTGAAGTATAAAAAGATGTACGACGATGCGTTCGTGTCGATATACAACAAAGAGGAGAAACTAGAGAAGGTGGCCGAAGCAGTGGAGACAGAGTTAACCTACTTAGGCATCACCGGGGTTAAAGATAGGTTACAAAAAAAGGTATCCAAAACCATTGAAATCTTGGGTCAGTCGGGGATCCGAATATGGATGCTAACAGGAGACAATGTAGAGTACTCATTACACATTTCCTTCTTGTGTAAATTTTTAAATTCACACACGAAGATATTTCACGCCATGTTGGAAAATACTAATTGTAGGAAATTAAAACGAGAAGGAAAAGCGTTGTATGAGTTGTTCCAATTAGAGAAGGAAGAAAAAAAGAGTCATGAAAAATTGTGTCTACTAATCAATGGAAAGAATTTACAAACCTTTCTAAACCATAGTGATTTACAAACCCATTTTCTAAACATGGCATGTAGTTCCGATGTCGTGATAGCCTCTAGAATAACTGCAAAGCAGAAAGCATTCATTGTACAGTTGATAAAGCATAGACTGACTCCAACCCCGAACACATTAGCCATTGGAGATGGAGCTAACGATATAGCGATGCTGCAGGAAGCAAATATAGGAGTGAGTATCATGACCCCTGAATGTATAATTTCTTCTGGCTATTCAGATTATTGTATACAGAATTTCTGTTGTCTTCGCAAGTTACTATTTATATATGGCTCGAAGCATTTATACACCATCAGCATTATTCTGTACTGGAATTTTTTTAAAAACATTGTCCTAATATTGCCCGTTTTTTTTTATCAAGCATATGCATCATGGAGTTGTGTAAAGATATACCCAGAATTGCTATACACCTTTTTCAACATCTTCTGGATTTTTATCCCTGTAATTTATTACGCGTTCTTGCAGCACAATTTGAATTATGACGTACTGTATAACATTCCTTTATTTTATGCCCTCAGTAGAAGGAAGTACAATATGAGTACGCTGAAATTTTTCCCTTGGATTGTCGAAGGCATTTTTTACTCTGTTATTGTGTTTTTTTTTGCGTACACAGCACTTCGGGAGAATTCTCACTTGAGTAATGGGGAGGTAGTTACCATTAGCACCTTTGGCAATATTTGTTTTCTTGGTTGCTTTTTAATTTCGATTGTTCGTCTTTTTCTGGAAGGATCTCTATGGTCGCCATCCATATTGATTACCTGTCTGGGTTTCTTCCTTTTTGTCTTTTTCCCCTCTATTTTGTTTATATTATTTGCCTACATTTCTAATGACTACATAAGGGAGGTCTTCAGGCAGACCTTCATGTGGGCTCCTCTCTACATTCTCTTAACCCTGTGGTTTACTACCTGCATCATCTGCTATATATTTATTAATTTTGTAAAAGCTGTCATGTTCCCAAATATTTACAGCGTTGTCAACCATTGGCTCTTCGAGCAGTACAAGGAGAAGCACAGTAAGTACAAGTACGTCCACTTCCTATCGGGGAAGAAAAAATTCATAAACTTGAAAAAAATCGGAAGAAAATTTAAGCACAGATTTAGCGAAACCGTCCACAAGACATACAAATTTAACCCGACCATGAAGCGCTCAAAGAAGGACCAGGACTACACAACGAACGAAAAGAAATGCCTAGCTAAAGAGCGCAACCTCGAGAGCTCCTACTCCAAAGGGTTCAACAAAGACGCGAATTCAAAATTTGTCCAAGGCGTCTTTGATGGAGATGTCTGCCTCGGCTGCAATGATGATACCCAGTTCGATGAGGAGAAAACTTATGGCATCCCCAGAGTCACCTTGCGCCAGCAGCCTGTCCACGGGATGGAAAATTTAAGTCACTCAGAGGATGGAAGTGACAAGTGGGATGCACAAGGAGACACCACAAAGAAGAAGAAGCCCGTTGGACGTAAAAAGACGAGATGGGGCAATCCAAACGGCGGAAATGAAAACGAGGGGAGGCAGGAAAAAAAAGCGGGGAGACCAACAGAGCAAAGTAATAAATCCCGTTTGGAGAACAAACACAGAAAGGAACATCGAAAAGGTGATGATCTGCCTAAAAATGACACGGAACAGAATAGGGACACCGCGCCATCCAACAAGGAAGTAGCGATGAAAGCGCGAAAGGGAAAAGTTGCAGCAGATGAGGAGGTGGAACTAACACCATTGAAGAAAAAAGCAGCTAATCGTGTGACTGCCGGGGGGGGAAAAAATGGGGCAGCAAATTGCGAGACAGCAAATCGCGAGACAGCGAATGGGGAGACAGCGAATGGCGAAATGCCCAATGCCGAAATACCCAATGCTGGGGATGACCGAGAAAACCGCATCGACTCAGCGTATTGGTCAGAGGCCGAGTCGTCCATCGCTAGAATTGATGAATCCCTGATGGTTGAAATGAGAAATTGCCTAAACCCGTTAAAGAACACCTTTCTAGTGGATTTGCTACCCCAAGGAAAGCGCTTCCGAATTAATGAGGAACACATATTTTTTAAAAACAACGAAAAGATGGAACACATTCCAGAACCCCTAGATGTGAACAAGAGGAACTATCACATTATACAAAATAAGGCGGAGTTTTACGACAACGAATCCACGTCGGACTTCTCTTACACAAGTACAGACAGTCTGAATGACAACAATGGGAAAAAGAAGAAGAAAAAAGAAGACGCACAAAAAGAAATTGTAAAAGTTAGCAACCTGATTAACAGATTTACGTTAGCATTTAAGGACATGCAACTGGAGTCAGGGTTTCAGATTCATAAGAAGAATAAATTTTACAAAATTTTCACCCCTTGGTACAGATTCATTTTTATCCTCCTAGGTCTCTTTTTTCTGTACATCTGGAAGTTAGAGTCGTCACTGAGGAAATACTGGAACATATCATCAAATGCTTCCACCGATTTGTTCATTCTTATTTTGTCCTTACTACTAGAATTAGTCCTCATAGCAGCAACCGTTACGACGTTTTTCCAAAATATATTCATCGAGAATTTCAACAAAATTATCAGTGCTGTCGTGATATTGATCATAACTCATCATGTAGTTACTTACTCCATTACGCACGTCGATGGAGTTTTCCAAGCGGTCCTTTTCCCTCTCTACACATTTGTCATTTTGAAATTGCCTTTTGTTAATGCGGTGTTGTGTAACATCATTTTTTTAAGTCTGTTCATCATCAGATTTAAAGGAGATCACTTCTTAGACAAAAAAGGATTAGCACATTACATTCCTTTATTTATCGGGGTCGATGTGTTTGTAGGTTTTGTCGGGTACCGCTTGGAATATAATCAGAGAAAAAATTTCCTCCTAGAGTATTCAGTGGAGTCGTCCAGACGAAAACAAAGAGAAATATTAAACACCATGCTTCCCCCTTTTGTTGTTGATGAGATGATTTACTCTGAACTGAATGAAGAAGGCATTCCCATTTCGTTAAAAGCAGAAGATATAGAAACCGTTACCATAATTTTTTGCGACATTTATGACTTTCAAAATATCGTTGCCAGTATTGAACCTACCAGGCTGGTCGAAGTCCTGGACAGACTATTCCTCTGCTTCGACAAATGCACAGAACAGTTTAACTGCACCAAAATTGAAACCGTCTTCGAAACGTACCTTGCTGCATGCGGGTTGGTAAAGAAGGAGGGAAGTGAGTCCAAAGAGAATACGGCTCAACAGGATGCCCACGATTCCATAGACTTTGCATTGTCAATTCTGCAGGTTAGCAGCCACATCAAGTACGAGAAGACGAAGAATATGTTCAAAGGGGGAGACTCGTTCGGCAGTGGGGCGGAGGCCATCGAGGAGGGGGCAGCGGAAAAGAACGCATTCGCAGCCGAAAACGCAACAACAACCGCAAGCGCAAACGGAAACGCTACCGCAACCTCAAGCGCAGCTAACTGTGGCACCGCCGCGGAGAGAGGCCCTACTCGAATCAGAGTCAAGATAGGAATAAACTCCGGCAGAATCATCGCAGGTGTGGTGGGGTCGAAGAAGCCGCAGTACGCCCTGTTCGGAGACACAGTCAACACGGCATCTAGGATGAAGACGACCGGGAAGCCAGACTACATACACATATCCGAAGCAACGTACGATTTGGTAAAGGATGACAAAACGTTGATATATGAGAAGAAGGAAACAGAAATTAAAGGAAAAGGAACGATGACGACGTACCTCCTAACATCTGTCATCGGGTTGAACTATCCATTTTTAGACGAACCCATAGACGGAAAGGCTAATTTCATATCGGATTTCCACCTAGACAGTAATGACCCAAGTAACAACATAAACCTCGACCAAACACACAACATCTTAGGTCTCTACTCAAACAGAGTTAATCAAAATAATGAGTATTACATAAATGACACCATATATAATGACGAGTACAGCTTTAACGAATCAGATAATGACACAAACAGGGATTATGTCAATTTGAAAGAGCTGTCTGTTCAGGACTTTTTTCCAAATGAGTACATTAGAGATGTCAATACCCATTTCTACGAAATTATTAAACTGAGGAATTTAAAAATAGGCACAGCTGTAGGGCATCAGCTGAAACAGAAGGATGTACTCAACATGACCTTTTTAAATAATGGACTGAACAATGACACCACGACAAATTTCAACGCCTACATTGAAAGTAATAACAATTTCGAGGAGATAAAAGAACTCGATGTAGGGATGAACAGACTGTCGCTCAGTGACTCCCTATATTGCTTAAATGAGAACTTGATAAAAAAGGATTCAGAAAATGACAACCTTCACCACAGGGGGAAACTTCCCACGCAGGAAATAATTGACCAGCATACTAAACAAAGCATACAAAATTTTGCCCATTCTAATAGAGACCTCTTGGACAAAAATGAAGATGATAACAAGGACATGCAGTTGTGCACACGAAAATGCAACGTGTGTGGTGAGAACTTCTGCACTCCAAATGATTGTATCAATTATGATCATGCGAATCATGTGTCGTATCATAAAATGTTGAGTAACATAAGGAGGAATTATCTCAAGAATATTAGGAAGGACGCGAAAAAAGATGCAGACAGGAAGGAAGAACTGGATGGACGGGGGTCCAAGAGGGGTGTTCTACTGCCCAGCTATGTCGCTTCGTTCTCATCGAAGCTGTTTTCCATTTTTGGATGGCGAAAACGGAACGAACGTCGCAACGCGGAGGGGGAAGTGCACCATCCGGACATTCCCTCCCAGATGGGATGCACACAGGGACAATCTCAACCGGATGATCCGAAAAGCAGCGCAAAAAAGCAAACCTCCCCTCTGAGGGAAAAACCGGAGAAGAGTCCTCGCCCGATCGAAAAGGAGGACAAATCCAAACGAGTAATACTGCTCAACAGCGAGTGGATCTTCCTCAAATTTAGTGACAAAAATTTGGAGGCAAAATACAGGGCCCACTTCTACAGCAATAAATCGAACATCAACTCGATCGAACAGGCTCTAATCATATTCCTAGTTACCTTCGTCATGCAAACCTTAATTTCGAGCACCGTGCCCATCGTCTTCGTGGACCACAAGTTTGCAACGCAGACGTTAGAAGTGAACTACTTTGCCTACTGGTCCGTTCGTTCTCTCTACACGTACCTTGGCTTTATCCTTTGGCTACTTTTTCACTACAGAACGAAGCCTGAAGTGTCTTCCCTGCTAAACATAAAGTGGATGATATTTTTCCTCAATTTATTATTCATATCTGCCGCTTGCGTTTTTTCCATTTCGTACTTATGGGCCATTTCCGAGATAGACCAGACAACTTCATACACCATATGGATGACAAATGATACGATAGAGTTTTTTTTTTACCTAGTTATATTGCACCATAACACGGGCATGCTATTCCAGACATGCATCCTGGTCGACCTATTATTCATTACCATGTCTTTAACCTTCATATCAACAAGCGTGGTGAAGACAATCACTACGGACTCCACGGTAATGTTGATTCCCTGGTATGTAACCTTCAATTTGATATCTACCTACTGCAAAGAATCCATAGATCGGAGGACCTTCTACGCACATGAAAGTGCCAAGAAGACAGAAAACAGAGCAACAGAGCTTCTTAACGATATGCTTCCAAAACACGTGTTGGAAGAGTTCCAACAGGATAGACTTAAACTTGCATACACACATGACCGATTAACTTTTCTCTTTGCGGACATTTGTGGATTTACTTCTTGGGCCAATGGAGTTGACGCATCTGAAGTGTTGACATTACTACAGAAATTATTTGCCAAGTTTGACAACGACAGCACTAAATATGGCCTATACAAATTATGCACCATCGGGGATGCATACGTCGCTATAAGTGAGCCAGTCACAGAAGATAACCAAGATTATGATCCTGTTGATGGGACGGAGAGGGTACTGGAAATGGCATATTCGATGATCCGCATTATAAAAGAAATAAGAGAAAAATTATGTATCCCTAATTTGAATATGCGCATTGGATTACATTATGGGTCATGTGTCGGAGGAGTTATCGGATCTGGACGACTACGATATGACCTATGGGGAATTGATGTCCTTACTGGGAATCTCATGGAGAGTAACGGAGTCCCTGGGAAGGTTAACGTCTCCGAAACGCTTAAGAATTTTCTCCTACAACAGTTTAAAAATAGGTTCATATTTAAACCGCATGCTACCGTTCGGGTCATCTATAAGGACGTAAAATCTTTTATCATAACGGATAAGAAAGAAATCGATGCGATGAATAACTCCAAGAATTTACACAACCGGGGATATTTACTCAACCGGAAAATGCGCAGAAAGAATCAGTCGGATGTTGACTTTCTATTTGATGGCAAGAGGCTTGGCACCTTCACTCACACCATGTGCAACTCGAATTTCTTTGATTATAGCCAGGCGCCCAACAGGGATTTGTATTACATCAATGTGAACGATGAGGAGTCCAATTTGTAGGCGCCTCCTTCGGCGAAGCTTTGTTAGCAGAGCTGGGGGCGTTCCAAAAGTGGTGCAAACATGCACACACGCACACATACATAAACACAAATACATATGCACCTGTTTGTGTCCCCTTTTTTTGTGTTGTACCTATCTGCGCATTTCCATAATGGACACGTCTTTGCAAACATTTCGTAACTGATTAATCTCACATAATTGACTCAAACTGTCCCTTTCTCTGCCGTTACCAAATCGATGCACTTTTTCGAATCATCATATGATATATGCATATATGCCTTCCAGCGAACGTTTTCCTTCTTCCTTTTCCTTTGATCTGCCTTCTGTGCGAAGCCCACATTTGTATGTTTTTCCCTCATGGACTTAGCCATTTTTTGTTCCACTTCATTTTTCCCCTTTTGTGCGCATCGTTTTTGTTTTTTTTTTTTGTGCAATAGAGTTTATGCTTCCTCCGATAATCACAGGCTCATCGTTCTCTTTTACGTCAGTCAACGACGTGAATACACGCCCTGTTGCGCTTCATCCATCTATTCATCCATTTTTTTTTTTTTAAGCCAACTTGCACACGCGCCTTTTTCCTCGCGCTTCTTTTGAATCCTTGTTACTCTGCTTTTTTAGGAGTTGTTTGTTTGAATCTTTGCAGGCACGCATTATCTACACTCATGCGCCGACGAGCGCTTACCCGTTCTGTGTCAGCTTCGCTTCCGCTGTGGCATCTTCTCCCACTGGAAGAGCGTATGAATATTACCTCCCCTTTTAACTCCTTCTCATAAGGTTTATTTTTCGAAAAGACGAAAGTGCGCTGTCCCCTTCTAACGAAATGAGCAAAAAAATTGAAAACCCAAAGGTTCTAAAATTGGCCGAGCGCCTTGTGGCACTAAAACAGGATGAAATTGGTACGCCTTCTCCCCAAAATAGAAATACTATGCATTCATAGAGTGTAATGGGGAAAGGACAAATTTAAGTGATGGGATGCTAGCCATGCATAGAGCACCCCACATGCTGCAGGGCAGACAAAAATGGCTAGCCAACACGCGACTGTTTTTGACCCGTCTTTTCCTGCACTCGTTCATTACGCCATTATACCAATGCACCAATGCGCTGTTCTTTTTTCTCCTTTGCCGCCCTAACCCGAGTAGACCACTTCACACACCTATTTAAAGAACGAATAGCAGCCAAACCCAAATTCTCGCAGAAGCCAGCGGACGAAATTGAACCTGTGCATCCCCACACCAAGAGACTTCCCAACCCTGGGAATTTCAATCATCAGAGAAAGCACATCATTTTTAACTTCTATTTTAACTTATTTCAAACAATAAGGAACACATTCCTTTTCGTAAGGAGATAGGCCTCTCAGGAGACCTCCTCGAAGCGATTTTTTTTTTGTCGACAAGCTTTGTTCCAAATTGAATGTGTCTGTATGCATATATCCTGTTGTATTCGAGTAAATGTACACTTCCTTGAGCCTTTTTTTTTTGCCCCCCCACTTCAGCAGCGTAAAAAATAAACGCGATGAGTGCACGCCACCTGATCAGCAAAGTATTCAATTCCCACATTCTCAAGTCGCTCATTAGCAGCCTTTCGGGGACCCTTGCTTCGGTCTTTTTCAAAAAGGCATCAGATGTGTCTATTTTTCATACCAATTCGGACAGAGCAAGTATATCATGGAGCGTGGAAATTGGGATGAGAATAATTTACCTATTGCTGTTTTTCATTTCCAACATGTTGATGCTTAGATATTACCTCTTGTTGATGAAGCACTACTCGGCTTTCCTTGCGACCATTCTCAATTTTGTTTTTAATTTTTTTTTAAGTGCTATAATGGGTGTACTTTTCTTCAATGAGAAGAGAGACTCCTATTGGCTGCTAGGAGGACTTCTCATCATCATCGGTTTAGTACTTATTATAGCTGATGCAGCAAATGAAGAAAAGAAAAAAACATAAACGGCCAATGCCTTCCAGTTTTGCTTCCAATTAAACCTTAGTAAAAATCCCTTCCAACTGGATAATTCACCAGTTAATTTTTTTTTTCTGTGCCCTTTTCTTAAAAAAAGGTTGTAACTATTTCCCCTTTCCCAATTTCTACACGTTTAACACGCAACCTTGGAAAAAAAAAAAATAAATACAATAAAATAAAAATAATAAAATAAAATGATATGATAAAATCGGGGATGACATACACAGCCATACTTCAATCCTGAGCTAAACTTAAAATGACACAAAAGGCCACCAAGAAAAAAAAAAAAAACAAAATCACTGTTTAAGAGGTGCAAAATTAAACGAGGCAACAGAATGAATTTGCATAAAACAACATACCACCCTAAAAATGTAGAGAATTTTTAAAAAAAATTCAAGTAACATTTCGATTGTCTTCCAATTGTCTATCTATATTCGCCATGAGTACGAAATAGAAAACGATGCTCACTATGGCAACAACTAAGTGGAGGAAAACTAACGTAGCATTTGCAAAGAAAAAAACTATAGCTTTGTAACAATTACAGTCAGGCATCCCAGAAAAGTTAGTAAAAACCACATCGATAATTGTGCACAGCACATATATCCCGTAGAAGCTGGAACTCAAGTCAATAATTGCCATGACGGCTGAAACGATTGCGACCACGGACCACTCGTTTTCCGTTCCCCATTCTCTACAGCTAATCACGGAGTAGTATGGAGCCATCAGGTTGGAGGCCCCTTGAAAAAGTGAAAAGGGTCAAAAAAAAAAAAAAAAAAAAAGGGGGGGGGAGGAAAAAATGACTCAAAAATGAAAGAAATGATCAAAGCGAAGAGGTCAAAACACCATTTAGGCCAAACGTTTGAAACACTCTTGCAAGTTGGAGTCCTTACCTATAGATAAGGAAAAGCTGAACAACGAGTCAATCAAAGGGGAGCAATGCAAATCTGATACCTTTGGGTATAAAAAGACTCCATAAGACAAAAGAGACAAACATATGTATAGTATCATTAAAATGATTAGCCATTTTCGAATGGGGTTGTAAATGAGAGGGGCCGTCCCTCCGCTTCTCAAGGGGCGCCCGCATATATAGTTCAGGATTTTCATTTCGAACAAAAAAAAAAAAAAAAGAAAAAAAGAAAAAAATATATCTTGATTGGCTTTCTCTTTTTCCCCTTCCGTTTTCAAAAGGGCAAAAAAATATAAGGAAAAATGTGTGCACATGCTTTGACTTCTCATATGTAGGAGAAGTACAGGTCGATGTGCGTTCCCCTCTTTTGAGAAAGGCGAGCAGTTTTACGGCCACAGGTGTGCACCTAAAAAGTAAAATTTACAAAAATGTTTTCCTAACAAAAAAAAGGGCACCACCGGTGTAGGACTAAAAATAAACAGAAACAGACAAAAAAAAGGAAAGAAATATAAACACATGGACACACATACAATCTATACACACGTAAGAGGGACAAAGTGGCAAACTAACGGAGGGCAGTTATAACGGAAGAAACTCGGGGGCATAATAGACGGAATGAGCCCGCTTGGGTATATTTCAAATGCCTACACATGCCATTTCACTCCGCAATATTATGGGGCGTCGTGATTCATCTTTTTCCTTTTTTTTCTTTTTTTTCTGATTATTTCAAAGGAGGTGCCTCCATAAGCAGCCGCGGAATTTCTTTTCTGTTACAAAAGGAGGAAGGCGCATTTATTCGTTTCTACAAAAAGGTTAAGGAAGGAAAAAAAAAAAAAAGAAAGTTCACACTGCCACCCCTTTTCGTGCTTCTGGAGCGGGGTGAAAAATGTTACAATTCACAGTCGTGCATTTTACCACGTCAAAGCAGAAGGGGGCAGTAAAAAGCTTCCTCCCCCTTCTAGCGGCGCAATGGGACAAGGAAGGCCTTCCTTCCTGCCACAGCCCCATGCATATACTCATGCACATCCACATCCACACGTGTACACAGACAGACGATGCGCCCCCAGTCCAGGGTCACCCTCCGTGCAAAGTTGACAGGAAGCAGAGCTTATCGCCATCCTTAATCTGGTACTCATACATGTGCATAATTTCCCAGTCATATTCATTAATTAGGACTATAATTCCCGGTTTTATCTTCGCCTTTTCATTTAAATTGTAGTTTTTACGCTCTACATTGTTAACCAGCACTTGGCAAAACTCCGTGCCATCACACATGACATGGTCGGCAAAAACGTCCTTCCTGTCAACGAGGATGTGGTTTCTTATGTAAGCAATTAAATTTTCAAAAGTGAATTTCTCAGATTCTATTTCTAGGGTCACAACATTTTGGGACTTATCCTCCAAATAGCTTTCCAGGCCTCCCAAAAATTTTAATTCTAGTTTCTTCCTCATGGTGTAGGACGTGTTTTCTGTTAACCCCAATGGATTGGCACCTTTATGGAAAGGAAAAAAAGGTGGGGAAAGTTTATTCTTGGCAATCAACGGGGTGTTTTCCAAAGGTGTTGGCCAGTGCACAAGGAGGTTGCAACTTTTCAGTGCAACAATTTGGCTGTACATTCACGCAATTGATTTTCAACCCTTTTCTGCTCCTTTTCAGTTGATGAATTCAAAGCGTAAAAAAGAAAAAAATAGAAGAAGCACTTTTTCTTTGTTCTTTTCGAACATTTTGGTTGCTTCTGGCCCCGCTGGGAACTGCAACACGGTGGGTGGCTTTATTCTGGTATATTCGACCATCTAGCGATTTAAGAAAATTTTACCGTTTTTTTTTTTTTTTAACTACGGGGCTACATATTACTTTTTGCAAAACTCGCATGAGCTGCTACGCGTCGCGCAATTCTTGCAGCTTATGTGGATCTCCATTTTTTGAGGACATCATGCTAGCTCTCATAAGGCATACACGGATTGTTGACCGTTTTAGACGAGAAAAAAAAGGGAAACCATTATACTTTGAGATATCATGTTGTATGAAGACTGGTGAGTTTATAATTTCCGCGAAGCCCTTCCACAGCGTTAGTCGCATTGTGGCGCTACCCCATGGGGTTACTTTTTCATGCAACACGTGGATGCCCGTTTGTACCTCCATTGTGACGGTTCATTGTTGACGGTCCATTGTTGACGCTCCATGTTTCACTTCACGTCCGGTGCGCATCCCGTTTCGCTCACACAAGTGGAACAAAGAGAAACGGTAGTCATGCCATGTCTAAATGTTTTACATTTTTACAATTTTGCCACGGCTGAAGAGGAAACCTCCCTTTTTTTAAGTAACATAACGATGAGTTTTCGCGTGGTTGCCAAGTGTGCCGCAGAATACCTGCAGACCAGTAGTGACCCAACAGACTGCTAAAAAACGAAAAAAAAATCTTACAAAAGAGGAAAGCAGGCGGAAAATGCGTTCAAAAATACACGCACTGTTCCGCATATGGGCACGCTTGCTGTAGGTGGGTAAAAGGAATCACAAAAAAACAACGGGACCAAAGTTGTGAGTGCCATGCGCAACACAATGGTGAAGAAATCGCATAAGTTGACCCACTTGGGGAAGGGTAACATATACCTGTACAATGTTCTAACCCAAAATGCCTTGTTTTTTTAAAGCTTCTCGGAAGCTACTTAAGCTCTTGCGAGTTTCGGACTGAAATTGATGAGTCTCTTCCCTACCGTTCTTGTACATTAAGCCGTTTTCTGCAAAACTAGCACTGGGAATTAAGGCATTACCTAACACATTGCTTCCCTTATTTGGGTAATTATTTAAGTGCATTCCTTTTAGCATATTATCCAGCCCAAATGCGTTAAGCGGAACGTCTCCAATGTCGGCGAAGGTTATATCACCCATGTTACTACCTAAATGGGCATTTAATTTTGCATGTTCATCACTATTCTTTTCTTCCAACGAAATGATGTTCTTCTTTTTCGCTGTATCACGAGAGTAATGCTTTCCTAGCAGTACGTCCTCATTATTTACCCCCTCTAAAAAATAGTCATTCCTTTGCGCATCATTCGATTTGTTTATGCCTCTCATATGCCCGTTGTCTTCCATGTTATATTTCCCAAGAGAGTTTTCCCTTTCTCGTTCCTTGGTGCGAAATGATGGAAGCGTGTCCTGCGATGTATAGCTCAAATCAGACGTCCTGGTGGTACCGCCCAAATTGGTATTTGCAGAACTGCCCTTAATAATTCCCCCTCCTGGGTGGCACTTCAGTTTATCATTTTCTTTGCCCAATATGCCGACCTTATATTCATCGCCCATGTTGAGATTCTTCCTCTGGTTCGTCTCCCCATTAGATTTGCACTTCGTAGCAACAAGTTCGTTCACACTACCACTGCCCTTGCCTCCCTTGGGCGATTTCTCAACTATGCTGCTAACGTTGGACGGGATGAGCGACTTCATGTCTTCAAGAACTTTATCAGCATATGTTGACATATCTCTTAGTCCGTTTTTTTTATTTCCAGAGTAGTTCAATATCTGTGTCTTCATTTTCGGCTTCTCTGAAAGGGTGTCATTAGTTAATCTGTTTCTCACTCCTACCTTCTTAACGTCCACCGATTTGGACCTCCTAGCATTTTTGAGGCCCCCCTTTTGGTTTTCTGGCAAGTGTTCTTTTATCTTTCCGCTCTCATTCGTATTCTTAGTGTCGTTCGCTTCATTCCTATCCTTAGTGTCATTCGTGTCATTCCCTTCGCAGGGTTCATCACCTCTTTGCGCCTGACTATTCGACACGGCTTTGTTGCAGTTGTTGGGGGGCAGATGCTTGCTATTAGGGTCTCCATCCTGTAAGCCATTGGGGTTTGCACCAACTGTACTCTTTCCCTCATTACAAAAGTTAGGGATGCCTACATTGCTGTCTAACGTGCATTCGTGGTTTCCCGCCGTCACACCGCTTCTATCAAGCTGGTTGTAATTTAAAAAGGCGTGATCGTAAAATGGGGGGTTCGCTTCTGGCCTCAGGGAGTTAATGTCAAACAAGTAGGAGCTGTTTAGCTTCTCAACTTGGAACATGGTGTTGTCTCCGTTCGTGTAGTTGTGGGCGGGGGAATACATGCTGCCTACCAGGGCACTTTCCATTCCTTGATAATCACCACTTATCGTATTTACATCCCACCGTGTGTTCACATTTTCGACCCTGTTATTGACTCCATATTGTGCATGTGCAGCTATCTGACTTTCTAGCCCGTTAGGAATCATCCCCATCCTCATGTTTAAATCTCCATTAATTGGGACGTGATTCATGTTGATCTTTTTCTCCGCATTGGCATGGTTGCAGTCCAGCGGTTTGCAGGCGAAAGCTCCATGGTTCCCACTGATCGACTGCTTCACCTCCATATAGCTATTATGACCCAAGTGGAAAGTTTTATTTCTATCTGCGTGGTGATATAAATTCATATTGTCCAAATAGCTGCTGGGGAGCTTATTCAAGTGGAGTGCTTCCCCTTCCATGTTGGCAAGGGCTAACTCGGATGGAAGTGTTTGTTCGATGCCAATGAAGTTTGGATCGAAGCACGTGGCATTGTTAAGGCTGATGTCATTTAACATGAAATTGGTGGAGAGTACATCGTCATATAGGTAGGCTTCTTTGCCTACCAGGGGGGAGTTTTTTTCATGGGCAAACAGCTCACTCGCGCTCTGCTTATGGTTTGTCTGTCTCGAGGCATTTGTGCTATCTGGAGCATTTGTACGACGCGCTTCACACATTTCTCTGGTGCTTTTCATGTCAACTCTTCCCAAATTGATATCCATGGAGCTTCCTGCGGAATTGGTGCTTGCGTGCATGTGTGTGCCCTGTCCACTCGTAGAAGAAGCCGCATTCCCATTCTGCCATTTTCCACTCTTCTGACAACCGTCTTCCGTCTCGAAGGTGCCATTCAACGTTTCGGAAGATAAGGACATGGAATCGCTGCTCAAAATGATGGTGGTGTCCTGCCGTTTATTATTCAAGCTGTCCTTTGACCCATTTGCTTTTTTTTTTATTTTTGTAATCTCAAAGTTTAGTATGTCCTTGGAAATATTGTTGTTTTTTAGTTCCTCCTTTATTTTGTTCTTGACTAGCTTAGAGATGTTATTAACGAGCAGGTGTAGCTTTTCTTTACTCTTCGCCTTTTTGGCGAACTGTCCCTTTGTGCATTTCTCATCGGGGGGGAATGTCCTAACATTTGTGTTTTTCCTCATGCGGTTATTTCCACCATACTTCTTTTCTTCCCGTTGAGTGTGCTTTGCTGCCTTTTCCTTCTTCTTCGCGCCTTTGGGACCAGCAGGGCCATTTCTTGGGGCCTTATTTTGACCACTTTTGGGGCCCCCTTCTGAATTTACGTCTGTCTCCTCATCCGTTAGGAGCGTATTCTCCAACTTCCTATACGGAAACACTTCATTATTTTTAAGGTCGATTATCCATGCCTCTGACTTTTTCTTTTTAGCATTTGCATCCTTTCCGTTTGGTTCGGATGTTGGCACATCGTTCCCATTGGGGTCATTCATTCTGTCTTCTCTTGGAATATCCCACCTGCTTCCATCCGAGGTGGTGCCACCTGACACGTTTTTATGTTCATACGGGTTATACCTCAAAGCATTCAAATGGTTGTTCGTCGATTCATTCTCATATAGTAACGTGTTATCTCTACCTAGGGTGAGCAACTTATTCTCATCTGCCTTAGTGTAAATGTCATCCACGAGCTGTCTACCACATTTGGAATGGCTCAATTCCTTTATGCCGCTTTGCTGCGTTGTGGAGATCCTGCTTGCTGTGCCATGCTGACTTTGTGGGTGATCGCGCCCAATGGAGTTCCCTATCTGAACATCTTCCTCCTCACCGTTTATTTTGTACCTGAAGACGCTTCTCAAATTTTTTTCGTTCTTCAGCACCAAGTGGTCTGAGGCTTCTGTGAAGCCCCCGCGCTGGCAGATGTTCTTTTCGTTTCCGGATCTTAAATGGTTATTCAGAGCATAGGACTCCTCCGTGCTGCTCACTACATGTGTATCGCTGAAACTGATTGTATCATCCCGCACGTTCTTTTGAGCCAACTGTGGCATTCCATACGGATAGTACATCTGGTCCGTTGTGGAGTAATCCACCTGTGTGACGTCATTGAAGTCGTCCTTTCCTTTGAGGGCCAATTTAGTGTGACCTTCTAAACGATCCCCTTGGGTGTTTCCCTTGTTCTGAGCATTTTCCTGATGCACTAAATTTCCATCGTGGAGGTAGTCCACTTTTTCTTTCCTTTGAACTATATATTTATGAATATCTTCGTTCATTTGCTTTATCCTATTTGCTACGTACATTTTTTCTATACTTTTTAAGGCTCCCTCCGTTGGGCCGTTGTCCTCGGCCTTCTTTACCTTTTCAGCGTAATGCTGTCTCCCACTTTCCGTGGAGTAGAACCTATTTCCCCCCTTCCCATTCATACTCTCCTCATTATCGGAGAACATACGATGGATATCTCTTGTAATGTTATCAATTTCGAAGATGTCATTTATTCTGACGTCCTTGTTTTCGTTGTGAACCAAATTGAAGCTGGCATTTGATTGTTCACCAAAGGGGAAGAAAATCTTCCTATAGGATTCTGCACCGTTAAGTTTGGAAATTTTGTAGAACTTACCCTCATTTTCGTCTTCTTTCTCTTCATATTTGTTAGACAAGCTTACTCTGATGTGGCTGTCCATCCGTCCTGGGGAAGAACCGTTCGTGTCTGCGCTGTTAACAAGTTGGATTTCTCCCTTTTTTTCCTCTTCCCGCGGTGCTACCTCAGTTGGGTAAATTTCCCCTTCGAGTGACTTTAGACCATTTTGTTGTATTGATCCATCTGCATTAAGAGCATCCTGTCCGCTTGCTCCTTTGAGCCAGCTTTCCCCACTACGTAGAGGTGACTTGCTTGCCTCCTTGAGTGCACCCAAAACCAATGGGGACTTCCGTCGCTGGATTTTTAAAACCTCCTCATCGTATTTCACCTTAAGGCTCTCCAAATAGGTGAGACATTTTTCATATTTTTTCTGCCAGGCCTTATTTTCTCTCAGTATCGTCCTGACCTTCTTATTCAATTGAGTAGTTTGACTGTTGGACGTTTTGAGCAATCCATTAAGCATGTTAATTTTGGTTTTACTTTCTTCTAGCTTCCCTTTTAGCAGGTTAATTTTGTCGACATATATTTTCTCCGCCTCCGTTTGTACTGTTCGGATGTCTCCACTGCTGCGCACCATGGCCGATTTCTTCAGCTGGACGTTCTTTTCCTTCAAGTCGAAGATCTCTTCCTTTAGGTCAAAAATCTGCTGCTTCAACGTATCAACATGTGCTTCTAAATCCTTTATTTTGTTTTCTCTATCTGTTATTGCTTGTCCATTTTGTGCTTCCTCGCCACCTGAGCGAGTTCCCTTTTGCGCCGCGTCGAGAGGATCTATTGTCGCCTCATCGCAACGTGATAGGGCCATCACATCTGCACACAAATTGGTGTTTTCCCTGCGCAAGTCAAAATTCCGATCGTTCAACATTCCGATATTTTTTTCTAGCTTATTTATGTTCTTTTCATACTCGTTCAGGTTGGAATTTTTCCTACTTAACAATTTCTTCAGCTTCTCATTTTCCATTTTTAGAGATTCAATCATTTTAATATCATCTTTTAAAGTGTGTAGTTGGTCTTGCAGTTGGTTTATTTGTTCCTTTATTATTTTTTTATCTTTTATTTGTCCCTTGGAATTTTCTAACTGTCTGTTCAGATCGAGGAAGTGCTCCTTATTCTTCGTCATATCTCCCCTTGTTGTACACACTGTTTGCTGTTCGAATTCTTCGATAGGGTTATCCCCTCTATTGTTCTTCCCAGGTGCATCATCTAAATCTATTTGTGACTCGAGGGCAATAATCTGAATACTTTTCTTCTTCAAATCTCCCTTCATGTTTTGGTTCCGTCTGGACAGGTCATCCAACTGGTCGTGTAACTTCTCTATGTGTTTTTCTGTGGCCAGGAAAAGGCTATCTTGGCTTTCCTTAATTTTTTCCATCTTAAGGTAATCGCTTTTTAGCCTTTCCTTTTCTGCATACAGTTTTTCAATTCTCCTTCTTAACCTTTCGTTGTGTGATTTTAACAAATTCATTTCTTTCTCGAAAGACTTCATCGATTCGAATGTTTCCATCGTGAGGATGCCTTTGCTTCTTTTTTTTTTCTTCCCCTTAGCACTGCTATTGTTCCCTCGCTCAGTATAACCATTGCTGCTTTTATTCATCCCCTTGGAGCTCCCCAGAGGGTTGTGTTCCTTCCTATCCTGCAGCATCAGGATGGCCGCCGCCTCGTCATTATTTTCACTCATGTTATCATAGCAGGTTTTAATTTTTTCTAAAATTTTCTCCTTCAATTCATTGATTTTTTTCAGATCGTTGTATTCGTCCCGATTTATATTATCATCCACAAGATTGTGTGCATCATGAGGAGGGTCCTTCTTCTCCCATTTGGCTTGTTTTCCTTCGAATTGTGCAACTTCTTCACCATTATAGGCCCCACTCTTGGGGGTACTTTTGCCATCCCTGCTTAAGCTTCTAAAAAAAATCGAATCCACACTTGTCTTTTTGTTTATCATCTCATTTTTAACATACAATTTGGTGTTAACGTCCTTTATATCGGTTTGCATAAAATTGTCCTCCATGTTTCCTCCCTTACTGTTCGTCTGCACTTGTTCATTTTTTAAACTGGCCCTAACCGTTTGCGTGTTTTGATTGGTCACCAGGAGGGTGCTTCCTTGCGCCTCACTCACTGTTCCTTTATTCGCCGTCCCCTCCCTTTCCTTCCCCATTAAGCACATCTCCAGTTGCTTCCTCACACTGTCGTCATTCTCTTTCTCGACGAAGTATTGGAAGGCCTTATTTAATGAATGCCCATCAATGCATTTTAAGTAGTTTAAAAAGATATCGATTTTTTCTTTTCTCTCTAGTTCCAAAAATGGTCCATTCTGTGATCCTTTCGATTCTTCCAGATTTGTACGAATATTTTTATTTCCACTTTGAATGTCCTCTGCCATAATCTGCATGTAATTCTTGCTGTTCGTACTTCTGCCAAAGTGGGCGTTTATTTTATCATATATTTCGTCCATCGGGGGAGAGGTCCCATCCACTGAGTAGTTCTTCTTGTCCAAACTGTCCTCTGGTGATGTGTGCAAAAGGTTTCTTTCTTCCGTCTTGTCATAAAAAAAATATTCACATGGTGAACCCCTCCCTGCAATGCCAACACCTGTAGGTACATCATTCCCTTTTGTGCTACTTTGATTACAGTAGGGGTCCTTTTTTTGATTAAAAATTTCAAATACACCTGCTTCCATTTGGCCATTATGCATGACTGTTTTGATACCATCACTCGGGGGATAGACCGAAGAGCTCCCTTGGGTGAAGACGTCTCCATTTTGTGGCACCTCTCCGGTTGGTTCCCCCGTTTCATCTGAATCTCCTGCATTGTGCACTCGCCCCATTTGTTCACTTAAAAATGAGGAACTACTAACCTTCTCGATGTTCTTATGGTGCATCTCCTCTACTTTGAAGTCCTCTTTACTGATGTGACCACTAGTGCTAGTCTTCCCATCGATAGAGGCCTCCTCAGTTGATTCTTCCATCCCCTCTTGGCGCTGATTCTTGGACTCATCTCTAAGATCTGCATTATTTCCTTCCTTTCTCTTTTGATATATTTCCACATAGTAGGAGATATCCTTTGGTATTTCATAACGATTTAATATCCTTCCCCTATTCTCACTTCCCTCTTGTGACTTTGCTATGTCGTTTGGACTGCTCATTTTTTCGTTAACCTTCCACCACTCAAAGTTCATTTGTTTCGCAATGTGCTCATTCAGGCGATCTTCGTCTGCTCCCCCCTTCAACGGTTTCGTCTTTCTTTCTGCGCCGCTTATGTCGTGGTCCATATCGCCGCTTCGTTTCGGCGTAGACCCCGTTTTCTTCTCTTGTGGGTCGTTTCCTTCATCAGTAAGCTTCTTCCAGGTGTTCTTTTCCCCTCTCGCATTAGCATGTTCTCTTTTTTGTTTCCATGTTGGAGGATCGGCGGTGTGAACTTGGTTCGCCAGGTTATCATGCGTGTTGTCGTCCGTGCCATAGTCCGTGCCGTTGTCCATATCGTCACTCACCTCTTCCTTTTCGTCGCTCGCCTGGTCCATTTCGTTATCCACCTGGTCCATTTCGTTATCCACCTCGTCCGTGTTTTGCACTTCTTCCGATTCTTCTTCTTCCTCCTCCTCCGCGTCCTCTTCTTCCCCCGCAGGGCTTCGCCACTGTGCATCATCCTCTTTGCCCATTTCGTCGCTCTTAAAGTGGACATTCCTTTTGCCTACAAAATCTTGTTCGTACGTATCTGACGTGCTGTTCCCGGACGATAATGAGGAGTTTTTATCGGCACTGTTTACAGCATACTGGTGTGTGTGTTTTTTTTTCAATTTGGTGACATTTTGTTTGCTCTTCTGTTTGGCGGCATCGGGATTGTGGAGGGACTGTCCTGGGGTGGGATAGTCATTTGGCCTTTCCCCCGCAGTTACCGTCTTGGCCGCGTTGCGAGCACGTTTGGCATTCGCCGAATTCGCCCCCTTGGCCGATCCCCGCCCCTTTATTAGCTTCTCATGCTCCTTTATCAAAAACCCAATGTCCAGCTTCTCCTCACCGAAGTCATAAAACAATCCATTGCTGTCCTTAAACGTCTTGGGCTTGAGGAAATGCCTGGAGGCATCATCACCATGGTCGACAGAAATCTTATTCTGGGCACTTTTAAAGGCGCTCAAATTGCTGTACATATTATTTTCAAATTCTTTTCTGAAGTTATAACTGAGATGGTTAGCAATGTGTGTACCTTCATTGAAAAAGTTCCCGAATGGTTTCCTGAAAGGAACTTCTCTTATTTGACCATCTCGTTTCATGAGTGGGTATAAATTTTGAGGATGATTGGCCGCCTTTGTTTGCCCCTTTCCCCACTCGTCTTCTTCGGCGTCGTCCATTTGGTTGGCTTTTCTCATCAGAGTCGCTTCGCCGATTTTGCCAATTCGGTCATCTTCCTGATCCTCCTCATCCTCTTCATCCTCCGCCGACGTGTTTCCAAACCTTGGGGACTCCACTTCACTATCACTGTTTTCATTCTTTTTGTACTCGTAATCGGAAAACGAATTTTTGGTTGTCTCTTCAATGTCATAGATACTTTTCCATAGGGGTTTTTCTAATTTCTCATTTTTAGAATTGTTCAAATTATGGTTATATGCATAATATGGTACATCCTTAATGGATGCCACTCCTTCCGATTCGGAGTCGCTATATCCGATTTTGCAAGAAATGTCTGAATGCGTTTCGTAATCCCTGAGTTGACCTTTCATGGCGTTTTCGTAAAAGCCAAATTGGTACTGGTTGCTCATTTTTCGTCGCGCTTGAGGTTTGGCTGAGGCGGTCAAATTTTCACACAGGCTTAACCGGAAATATACAGATAGACGCAGGGGACGCTGTATGTGCTCATTCCGGAGGCTACATTTGAGAGTGCCCCCTTACGCACAGGCGGAATGGCAAAAGGAGAACAGTTCTCCGAATGTAAATTTCCTCTTAAGAGGTAAGAAAAATGGGCACGAAAAACAAAAAAAGGAAAAAAAAAAAAAAAAAAACAAAAAAAATCACAGGTATAGGGTGTTGCCTTTGAGGGGTACATAAAGGAGTCCCCTCAAAGACCATCGGAACTGAAAAAATTTCGCACGTGAGTAAATCTGCTGCACGGCATTTGCACTTTTGTATACACATATATACATGGAAGAACTACGCTCCTACCCGCATATGCATATTTATGAGCGTACTTCCTTCCATGCATGTATACGTCTATCAATACGAAAACATAAAAGCGGCAAAAACGGGTCGCAGTCGAGGCAGGATCAAATGTCTAAAAAATTGCGAATTGGAAAAACTCAAACACAACGAAAAAAAAATTCGAAATAAATCCCAAAAAAGTGGAAACAAACATGTCAGGGTGAAGCATGCACACTTCGGCTTAGTGTTGCAAAGTTTTTAATTTTCCCTCAAAGAGGAGTACATAAAAAAAATCTGTACTGTTTTGCGCCTTTAGAAAGAAAATGTCTAAAAAAAAAAAACATTTCCACGTTTCCCATAAAAAATGGCTTGAACTATTTTGATATGCTTCATTTTGTTTAAGTTCCTCCACCAACACACGCATTCTCAGAAATGTGCAAACGGAGACCAAATTGATGAATGTAAAGAAATAAATGGAGGCACTTTTCCTTTCGTTTTACTGGGGATTTTTTTTTTCCACGTTTGCAAAATAGGGAAAATTGGAAAATTTGGCAAAAATGAGGATGTGACTTTCCCATGCCCCGCAGAGCGTGCAGGAAACGCGCTTGCCCAATTTTCAGAATTGTATTTTTCGGGTTGGCATACGTATGTACATAAGCATACGCATATGAAAACACATGCGCATGGGCGAGTTGTATGCATACCCGCGCGAGCGCAAACAAATTGCCCCTATCAGTTGAACAGTGCCCTACGGGAACATTATTTACGCATTTTTCTGCCACCCAGTTCAGTTGCAAAGGCGCACATTTTTATTAAAAAAAAAAGTTGTAAAAATTGTTAAGAGGTTTCCCCCTTTTGTCAGACATCCGTTTTAGCACGAAATTGTCCAAATGTGGCAAATGCACAAGGATGCTAAATTGGGAAATACGTAAAAAAGGAAAAAAAGAAGAAAAAAAAGAAAAAGAATGCACCATAAAAAACTGTTAAAAATTGAAGAAAAAAAAATGCCAAAATGCCAAAACATGCGCCACTAAAATAATGGCAGATTTACGACTAAATGTTAGCACTGCGAATGCAAACATTGTGCCCCTTGCCGCCTATCATGCGACAATTTTTTGAGGATTCCCTTCATTTTGTATTTTGCAACTTTGAAGCGCCCCTGAGGGGCTTCCCCCTGAGCGTTCGTTACACCGCAGTTGTCTGCGCAACAATGGAGTGGCATGAGCAATCACAGGGGTACCTTCACCTCCGCGCGCACATGCCGCACTCCACATCACATGCATACGCGGAGGCCTCTAAAAATGCTTGGACAAAGAACTCATTTTGTGAATCCAGCGCAGCTGTCTCTCATTAAAGTTGCGCGTCTGTAGCTCCTCCAATAAGGCCTTATACTCCCGCATGTCATTATTTATGACTAAGTTTTGGCACTGGTATTTTTCCATAAAGTTCACACACTTGTCCTCTATGGGGGTTACCAGCTTCAACCACTTTGTCCCTTTAAAATTGTTCATCAGAAAATTTGCTCTTTCGTTGAACTTCACCGCGGTGTCCTTTAAAATGGTAAACAACTCCGCCTTCTGCCGTATGGCCTCGTCATACTTTTTTCTGAAGGGTTCGCACGGGGAGATGCGGAAAAAAAAAAAAATGTATTATGCATTAGGTATTATGTACTATGCATTATGTATCATGTATTAGATATGATGTATCATGTAAGACGCATGGGGGGAAACAAATATGCTCACAGGTGTGCACCACACGTGTGCTCCCATCTTTTGTTCACAAAAACGGGAAACGCCTCTTCTCCCGCTTTTTGGAGCTACCGCGCCTTTGCGCATCCATCTGAGGAAAAAAATTCCCCATTATTTTCCACGCCATGTTCTTGGGGGATACAAAACTCTGAGAATTCTCTCTTGATGATTACCTCACGTCCTGAGTTTCCCGAAATATTTTCTCCGCATGGTTCATCGCTTCGTTTAAATTTTTGAAGTATTGCTCTTCCTGTTTTTTGCGAATGTCTCTTATGGCAGCTTGCGAAGTGGAGTTATCCTCAGAGGTAGTTCGCTCTTCCCTTTTGTTGTTCGATGTCTCAGCACAGCTTCCTTTTTTCTCCGTTTTCCCAACCCACTCCGTATTTACTAAGGACTCGTGCCTAAACTTGAGAAACGATTCAAACTCCCTGTCAAGTATAGTATCAACTGACTGGAATTTCTTCAAGTGCTGCTCCTGTCTATCCTTTTCGATTTCCCCATATCTAAAATTCAACCCTGTATGGTTTTCTATTTCATTTTTTATTTCCATATTTTCTTCACTAACGAATGATATTTCTCGAAGAATTTGAATTATTTCATTCTTTCGTTTTTTTTCCTCCTCCTCAAAGTTTTTCATCATCTTGTTTTGCTTCTCCACTATGCGCGCAATGCTACTGTGCAGATTTCTTTCTCTTTCCTTAAAAAAGGCATAATTATGTTGCAGCGTTTTGTTTAATGACGTGAGTTTGTCCAAGTGTTGCTCCGGGAAATTCATCGCTTCTTTTATTAAATCAGATTTGGTTTCTTCATCCAGGGGGATAGTACCAAATAGGATGTTTTCTATCATTTCCTGCGCTTCCGATTTTGGTGGCGTTTCCTCCTTTTCTAGGGATCCCACGTCCTTTCCATGTTCCCGTTTTGTCCCTAAACTGCCTCCTCCCATTTGGGACTTCTTTACATACTTTATGAACACTTGGAGGAATTCCCTCAAGGGGGCATCAACCGAGCAGACGAAGTTAAAAATCGGTTCGTCCTCTTCCTTCACACCGGAATTGCCGCACATGTTGAGGCGGACTCTCAAGTGCATTTCAGCCATATTGCAGTAAATCTCGCTTATAATTTTGGCTACTCTGTTAAAATTTGAAATATCTACTGGGGGGCCCTCCCCGGTGAGGGGTTGTCTAACGAAGTTGCTCAAGTGAGCAAGCGCCATGTTCAGTTCTGTCGCTTCGACCCTATTAGCCTCTCCTCCCGCGTCGCCCAGTTGTCCCCCTCCCGGTTTTTTTTCACCGTGCCTCCCGCAATAAACGTTAACGAAGAAGAACTTGTTCCTCCCTCCTGTGTTACTTTCACCATCGCTCACAAAATCCCTAACAAGCCCATCCTCCCCTTTTGTGCTTCTAATGTGTATGCTGATTAATGTGCAGAAGAAATTTTCGTTCTTTTTTATCGCCTCACGCCTGACGGTCTTCTCTTCCTTTGCCGCAAAGTCGAGGATGTCCTTCAACTTCTGCGAGTCTGAAAATTCCACTGGGGTTGTTTTTTCTCTGAATTCTTTTAATTCACTATTGAGAGGGCCATTCATTTTGCTCCTCTTCTCATTGTAAATTCTTCCTTTGACATTTTCTTCATCGCTCCTTAAGGTGCAACTTTTTATCTTTTGGTAATACGCTCTATGTTCACAACAATTTTGTAAAAGGTCGTGCCAACTGCGTGAACTGAGGAAGCCATACCTTAATGAATACCTTCTCTGTTCGTTTTTTTTTTTAAAAAAAATATCTACCAAGTTTTTTATTTGAGCATCGCTAGGGTTGTCAAGGGGATCATTCCCTTTAACACCATCCCTGTTGTATTTACATGTGTGCGATTTGTTCGAGTTGCTAATAAATGAGACAACACACCCACTTCCATATTCTGCGTGGCTTCTCAACAAGCCATTTAGTATGTCTTTATTAATTTTATCCTCGCTGGAACAGTCGGCACAGCTGGCCAACATCGCGTCGTCATTAGCACCACCATCGTAGCAGCACTCCACTTGGCGAAACCGTTCCGAGTTCGAATTTACACACTTTTTATAACCCTCTTCCAATTCCTCCACTTCCCTTCCTACTTCGCCATGGTTGGTAATTCTTTGCTTTACTTTTATGTACAGCTTTAATTTCCCATGGCACTGATAAATCACGTTATTCACAAGGTTTCCCTTTTCATTTGGCATTGTAATGCTGTGCTGGCCAGGCAACGCACTGCGCGTGCATGCGTATGCGTCTTTCTGGAAATGTTTGCGGGTATGTGTGTATAGGCATGGATTCGTATGTTGGCATGTTTGGACACGCATGTACATAGGCAAGTCCCCAACGCGGACCCACTTAAAAATAAGATTCAATTGCGCGCCCTTCTTTTTTTAATTCCTCCTCCGGGAAAATTACGCGCGCAGGAAAATATATGGTTTGTTATTTTATTATGTTTTATTTCTATTCATAAGACGTCATTTTTGCGACAATTCACTTTGGAATTTCAAAAGGGAAATTTTAAGGCAAGCATTTTGGGGGGAGAAAATTAAGAGGGCATAAAATAACAGACAGAAGTGAGAGCACAAAAGTGAAGCGAGGATTTTTTAAAGGTGCAAATGTTTAAAGCAAAAAATAGGAGGAGAAAAAAAAAAAAAAAAAAAAAAACGGGGAAAATGGGAATGGGAGAAACGGAGAAAAGAGCAGCACACTTTTCCCCTAACCGATGCGACACTTATACTCCCAGGACACCTGCCGCCCCCCTAATGTTCATACCTTTTATGACAGAATAGAGAAATAAATTTTTTCTAGTGATTACGATTTAAGAAGATACATAGTGAAGTTCATTTTTTCTTTTAAGTCTTTTTAACTCACTTGGGGTGAACACCTCTGTGTAGTGAGCGTCTTTTTAAGCCGTAATTTTGTTTAACCCAATTTTGCTTCCGTTTGCTTTTTTTGAAGAGCCTATGTTCTGCTATTTCCTGCACTGTTACGTGAGGCACAACTTGTCGCTTTTTTTTCTCCATTGTGTGTTCCATTTTGTTTAAAAAATTTCCCCTGGCACGTGAACCGGAAGGCGTCTACCACTGACTTATGCAAAACGGCGAATTTGTTGAAGGTAGCCGTCAATTTTGTTACAGACCATTTTGTAGGTAGTTCTGTCCAAGACGTCTTCACCTCTTCATACTGCGCCCCGCATAAATATCGTTAAATAAATTTTTTTTTTTCTTATTTTACGAAATGAGCATGCAGCTAAAACGTTTAATGTTTGCCTTTTTGAGGGGATTGTTTTTCATCACCATATTGTTCACACGTTTTAATCCCTTTCGGAGAGAAAAAAAATAACGCGCCAAATGTACCCACACATATATGCCATGACGTAGGGTGTTTTATCTCTTGTCTATGGCACCCCTGTGGCGGTTGCTACAAATGAGCAGAAACGCACACAGAGATGGGGCATTTGGAATGTTTTCCCTCCTTTGCGCGGTTAAACATTCACATGTGAGAATGGGCCAATGTTGACAAGAAGGCGGACATACCTTATATGCTAAGTACGTTACACGCAATGCAAGTTGGGGTTTCCACAAAAGGATAAAATGAAGCTAAACAGAGCGAAGTAAAACAGATCGTTGAGAGCAAATTGTTTTTCCTCCTCCGATGGGAAACAATGCCTTTTCATATATTTCACACTCATGCATGCAAACTGCATCAGCAATCAGCGTTATCAAAGGGATCGATTAACCAAAATAGCGAAAAAAATAAAAACTCCAAAAGGAAAAATTCAAAGAACAAGCGAAATGGAGGCATATTTTGCCCCTCTTCAACAGGGATGTCACAAACATGTACAACTGTTGCTGCTGTTTTAGAGCCTTTGAGCTTGAAATTGTTTTTCGCTCTGTTTATTTGTCTTCCACATTGAATGATTAAAAAAAAAAAAAAAAAAACCCAAGGAGAAAAAAATGGCAGATAAGAAGACCAAAAAAATGGCGAAAGTGAAATAGCAAAAAAGCGTGCTCATAAGGGTAGCCACACACAAAGTCATTTAAAAATTAATTCAGAGAAAGCGAAAAGAAGACCATTTGTTGTGTTAAAAATCAAATTAAAAACATCGCAATAAAAACGCTTAAAAAAAATTTCAAAAAGGAAATTTTATGTACACACATTCGTCTGAAAAACTCCTTCGGCAAAATTCCCCCTTTACGCAATATACATTCATATATACAACAACGTACATCCGTATAGCAATCCCTGCACAAAAAGATTTTACACCTCAAGAGAGTAAACACCAGAAAAACGAACAGAATGAGTCCTGTAGTTTTAGATACCTATGACTGCGTCTATTTAAGTAATTAAACAGAAAAAAAAAATTTGCTGTGTTTATATATGTACGTTCGCGCATCATTCATATGTGGAAAATTGTCCCAATGCTTGCCTTGCGAACCGCTTCTTTTGGTTGCAAAATATGTGTCCAGGCGCGTGAACATTCGCACATATGCATATACATATACACTTGTACATGTTTCTTTTTTTTTTTTCCGCAGGACCGCAACCACTAAGCACGTACTACTACCCACTAGGCATGACGTGGAAATATGTCGTAAGCTCGAAATCGACGGGCTGCTTTGGCACGACGAAAAAATACACCTTGACCCCAGAGACATACTACTACCCATATTACTATTACTATGTTTATTACACCCCGGCCGAATCTCCCATCGTCTGCTCATCCAATAAAAAAGTAATCAAAGATAAAAAAAAGAAAAACGATGAAGATAAGAAAGAGGTAAAAGACGAATCTTCAAAGGAGGGAAGTGAAAAAGACGAAGGATCCAAAAAAAGTTCAGGCAAAAAAAAGTATGAATATGTTGACCGAGAAACAGTGGTGAGGACTTACCTACCTGTAGTGGAACCGTACTATTACACCAGAAGCTATTACGTTCCACGTGCAATTCTTTTCCCATAATGTTCGCCGCTGCGATGGGGAGAAACATCGTGTAGGCAGAAAAGCCTGCATGGAAACTTTCCCCAATGTTATATATGCCATTTTGCACACCGATTCGCGCGTGCATCAATTTTCCTCCTCGATGCGTTAGAATTGTGGTAAAACTCACGGGGAAGGCATATATGCATGTATATGTATATGCACCATTTTGCTTATCCCCCGATGAACAAAAAAAGAAAAAAAGTGGCTTAATTAATGACCTTTTTAATATTTCCTTTTTTTTTCATTTTATCATAAGCTCTCATATTTTTGGATATCGTTCTTTTTAATTTCTTCTGTCTTTTATATTTAATATTTGTTGGAGTAGCACACGTTTCTCCTGTTCCTTTTAAGAACAAACCCGTTTCACAACTTTTCGACGTTTTTACAATGTTTTTTTTACGCTTTTTTTATTCTTTTTTTACGTTTTCTTTATTTTTCTATTTCTACCTGAACCGTTCATAGAAAATGTTCCCCCGTGAAACGATCATTATTAACCCCCAAACGTGACTCCAGCGCCGCTTTAAAATACGGATTTTTCCACGTTCTCTAATTTCTTTAAAAACAAAAGGGTTAATCAAATGGGTGCGTGGATGAAGCGACTGCCTCCATTGGAGAATAATGGGTGTGCGGTTACAAAAAAAAAATAAGAAAAATAAATCATAGGAAAAATTCAAAATTAAAAAGCTGATGTGTGTGTGCTCCCTTGCAACTCCACCGCGGGTAGCGGTAGGTGGGAAAGAGGGGAGACTCATATAGGATGCCCTGAGAAGAAGTTCGCCCTCGATGTAAAAGTTCGCACACCCGCGAAGCAACAGAATGGAAGGGTTCGCCTCGCATTTTACTGAACATCGATGCTCTGCATGTTTCTTCCCAATATTGCGGCAAACCAGTCATGTGCGCCCTGAACAAATATTAACCAAAATGAAAGGCGCTGGTCTGACTTGAGCAATCGCGCCAGGGAGGTTCACTCCACTATAATGTATAATGCACTACACTGTAGTGTGCGTTTATACCATGTTTAATTGTCCCTTGCCCGTATTCACAGAAAGTCTGCATCGTGACACAGTTATCATGTCGCCTTGAAAAAGAAAAAAAAGAAACCCTTTTTGCTGCTCACCGTGAACCATGTGCCGATCCACGTAGTGCCTGTTCCTTTCCCTCTACGCGCAAACTTCTTACGACTTGTTGTAACTCACATTATAGGTCGTTTTAAACCTCACGTTTTCACTCATATAGAGGTCTGAGTTTTCAACCGGTTGGACCAGGTTATTAGTATTTTTGTATTGAGTTAAGTGGAATCGAGTGGCATTCAGGTGCTTGTTTAAGAAGTCTTCCTTTTTAGCCATGAAGTTGTCCCGTATTCTCTCTCTTATGATATAGGAGGGGCAAAAGGGGTCCAGCTGTAAGTTGTAATTGGCAATCACATTGTCGTATTTTTTGGCAATATTAGCATTTCTGTTATTTAGGACATGCTCACTGGAGGACCTCTCCCGAGCACCCTTACCAGAGTTATATCTCTCCCTCTGCAAATCTTTAACGAATTCGAAATATGGCTTGTTGGTATTTTTAATCCAATTGAGCATGGACTTCTCCTCAAGTTGATAATTTGCCAGAAAATCATTCACATTGATGAATCCCTTTTTTTCCGTATCGATATATTTTAGCAGTATGTTAACATCCGTATTTGAGATGTCTCTAATTTTTAGCTTTTGGAAACTTTTACGTAAATCTTCCTTCGTTATGTAACTATCTTTGTCAACGTCTAGATGTTTAAAAATTTCGTAAATGGATAAGTACGAAACTTGCGAATCTGTTTTGTTGTTCTCCTTTTTTGTGCCCAGATAATTTGACTTGAAATTGTTTCTCACGGAGTAGTCTATTTCTTCGATTAAAAATTTTGCCCTTTTAATTTCTTCTTTGTTCAATTCTTCCGCGTATAGCTCCCCGACCATTTCTGAGGGGGGGATATTTCTGGAGTAAGAGTCGTACGCGTCTTTTATGCTCTTATTTTGGCTGTTCAGCATTTCGTAGTCGATGTTTAAATTTTGGATAAAATGATCCACGGACACTTCGTGGTTTTTGTTCGTTAGCAGGGTGGATATATAAGCCTTCATATTAAAGTTTGTCAACCCTTCCCGTTTCTGTGTTCCTTTTGATTTCTTCTCCGATTCGTGAGAATAATCACTGTTGGGCCCGCTCTGTCCTACCACGGTTGGGTGAGGAACATCCTTTCCCCGTTCTTCAATTATTTGTGTGACATACTTTTCCAGGTCGTCAATTTTTATTTTGTCTTTACCTTTGAACAAATCGGATAGCTCCCTTTCCGATATGAGTTCCTTAAACTGTTTGGAAAATTCCGAAGCCTTCAGCCTGACATTGTCGATGTAATTAATTGTCTTTAATTTCACATCCTCTGGATTAAAATTGTACTTTAGCATTTTATTTTTTAACTTGCTGCACACAATTTTGTTCACATAGCTATTTTCGTCATTCCCCCCCTTGAGATTAATAAAACTGGAAAAGTCATTATAGTTTATTTCTCCCCCTTCGCAATTTAAATTGCTCTTCAAAACATACCAAGAGTATTTTATCTTGTTGTCCGCCATGCTGGGAAGTATATATTTGACCATGTCTTTATATTCGTCATAGTTAAATTTGTCTTTGCCACCTCCTCTGGATGGATCCCTCTCCCCATGTGTGTGATTTTCTATTTCTGCCTGACATTTTGCACTGCGCGTGTCCATTATTTGGCCAATTTTGTACCTCAGACGGCTTCCCTCTGAGTTGTGCACGTGACTTAAATAGCTCCACAGCTCCGTTACGTCAATTTCTTTTTCGACTTTGTCATTTGAGTTATCTTGTACGTTCACATTTGTGACGTTTATCTTCTTTTTGCATTTTTTTGACTTAAATTTACATGGGGTGCCTTTAACATAGCCATTTTCCACACCATCAGTAATTTTAACAAGTTGGACAAACTCTTCCTTCGCGCACTTCTTTTCACTTTTCCCAACTTGCAAAAAATTGACTCCTTCTTTTTTATGTTTCTCCTTTAGTTGATCTGAAAAGATGGAACTATTCATCATTCGAGCAGTGGCAGGGTTTCCTCGCCAATCACCATCGTCCTTATGATGCCTTTCCTCCGCACCCTCGCAATCGCTGACATTGGAATAATCAGACACGACGGAGTGGAAACATGGTTTGTTCGATTTCCCCGTTTTATGACATCTTTCCTTTTTTCTTGTTGCCATTTAGGACACACGAACAGGTTGGGTGTAAAACAGCAGGGAGGGTAATAATATTTTCATGCTTTGTTCCCACTATGGGTGGATGTAGCGTCTGTGAGGGGGTCAGCATACTCACATCGAAGCGTATAATTGGCTGGATAAGAAGAAACACTTCATAGAAGTAAGAAGCGGAAGCATACACCAATACACACTCATCAATGTTTAATTATCAAAATCGTTTATTTTTAAAAAAGGCCATGCGTTCATATATGCCTGAAAAGTTACTCTAACCGCGGGGTCCCCAAATGGATGTCTTTTTTTTTTTTTTTTTCCTTATAATAAACGCACCCCCTTTTTGCCTAATTCCACCTGCTTACGGTTCGTATAAATTCGTCTCATGGGAATGTTCCTAAAAAGGGAGAAGCAAGAATGATACAATTGTTTTGCTCATTCGGCATAAGAGCATTTTTGCAGACTTCGCAAAAGAGTATACTTACGCGGCGCACTGTACATTGGGATGCCCTAGGCATCTGTCCCGACGTAAACATATGCACACTAATGCATGCACAAATGTAAGGGGCAGAATCCAGAGGATTTTTCTCCCTCTGCCTTTTTCCTTGGCTCATTCGCTAATCAGTTCAGTTACGTAAAATAGCACATCTCGATGAACCTTGAGCAGTGGCAGGTGCAGGGAAGGAAAAAAAAAAAAGAAAAAAAAAATTAGGCATCCCTAGAAGGAGCATCCGAAGCGAACGTAGAGAAGAGCGAACAAAATGAAGAAAAATGCAGAAGCCAATGACAGACAAGGGAAAGTCGAAAAGAGATGCATCCTAGACATGCTAAGAGAAAACGACTGCGAAACTCTGGAGGAACTTAAAAATTTAATAATCTTCCTGAACAGCGAAAATAAGAGGCTGCACTCAGTGAATATTGAATCACTCAAAAAAATAAACATCCTTACCGTCAGGGTGAAGAATTTAGAAAGCTTAGCAAAAAATTATGACGAGTTTTATCAAAATGGAAAGAGCTACAAGGACAAGTTAGAGCAGCTGAGCCGCAAAGTCAATGCGCTCATGGGTTACGCAGTAAGTGTGCGCGAAGGGCGGTCCCTGGGGAGTACCCCACCGGTTCCTTTTGCGTGGAAGCGACCAAATGTATACTTCGTTGGGCTGTCCCAATGTACTATACCCCCCGCTTAACCAACCATCCCTCCCTCCCCGCTTCCCCCAATTAACCCCTCCTTCTTGCCTGCTTCTCCCCCGCAGAAGGACAAACAAAACGAGTGCTGCGAACTGATCGGAGAGCAAGACAAGTACTTTAGAAACTTCTTCGCAAACCTGAATAAAATTATCGAATCGATTGTTTCATTCAACGCGGATGGGGGCCGAGGAGAAGGAGGTGCCTTTCCCCGTGTTAGCAGCCCCCTTGATGGGGAAACCTACCGCCAAAGAGGGAAGCCAAAAGGATCCCCTTCGGCCTGCGAATCCGACAATGACGAAGACGACAATAATCTCGGTTACGCCAATTCGGAAGATGAAGACAACGAGAACGCACAAAAAAACGAAAACGAAATACACAAAAAAGGGTTTAATTATTTAACCGCGACAAGGGAACGCACACTTACCAGGACCAACACACACGCTGAAACATCCAGCCATCCCGATATGTCTCCACTTGATGAGTCACGGATGAAAGGAGAACAGGACAGATGCAACGAAAGAATCGAAAAAATAAAAAGCTTATGCGAGTCATTTAAAAATATAGACAATGAGTCTTCCAAATCTGGAAATTTCGATGGAAGTAGGAAGCCAAATGGGAATCTTCCCGTTTCGTCAAAGCAGAAAAAAAAAAAAAAAAAAAAAGCATTAGATAATCAGCCTGATGAGCCATTTCATTCAGGATTTGAAAATGAGCATATGCAGGAGTACCAACTGGCGAATGATGAGGACATCAAACTGGTCCATAGTGCAGATTTAGGGGATGGAAAAATACGTGAAACAGTGACGTACAAAAAAAAAACTGGAAGCAACGTGGATGCACAAAAGAGGCAGGACAACATTGCGGATTATGATAAGGACATAAAGAAAAGGTTAAACAATTTGGTAAACGACATAAGTAGTAGTACCAAGGGAAACAAAAAAAACCATGACGCTGCTGCAAAGAACCCTTCCAATAAAGTTTCCAGTGCTCAAAGCAACATTATGGATATCTTAAATAATCGAATGCATAAGGCCTCGTTGGAGCACATAGAAAGTAGTAGCACTACTCCCAAGTACGTCAAATATAACACTATACATCGCGAAATTATGAATCCACGTCAACACTTCGTTAATCAGAATAAAAATTCTGTTGATCATATTATTTGCCTCTAAGGCTTGTGCCATGTGTGGAGCGTTTCACCATAGCTCGTCCCCCTCGGGGAAAACACACGGGGTGAGTAAAGTACAACCCTAGTGATTGCCTTTCTGCCAGTGCCCCTGCGCCATTAGATGCGAACATCTCAGTGGGAAGTGTCCATTATAAGCGTTCGCCTACGTGAAACACGCTCATTATGAACCGTTTGTCTTGTCAGTTTTTTTTTTTCTTTTTTTTTAAAATAGACATAGCGTATGTTTCACCTCACTTATACGGTCACATTTTTTGGTCTTTTAAACATTTCTGAATTTCATGTGCATATTTTTTTTTAAAAAACTTCTTTTATTTTTAAAGCCACATTTTGGAAGTTATGCGAGGGGGATGGGAACCCCAGAAATGAAAAAAAAAAAATTAAATAAATATATTTTACACATTGCGCCGCCTTAAAATATTATCCACTTCGAGAAAGGGAAAGAAACTCCGACCTGGCTACCCCCGACAACGCAGCGGAGCTCGTTTTTTCCTTTCCCTCGCGCCAAAATTGACCAAATTTTTTCTCCACTTCTAAACTGGCAAATAACAGGGAGTTGTTCAAAATGATTTTTCAGGCATGCTAGTTTGGTACAATTTTGATTTTTTTTTTTTTTGTTTTTTTCTGTTTCATTTGGGAATATCTTAAAGGTGACCTTTGAATATATCACAGAAGCTTTGTATATATCCCCTGCTCGAACGAGTCAACGACCTTCTCTTCCTCCGATGTGCCGAGAGAAGAAGCGCAAACATGAGGAATTCCTCTTTCCGAGTGATGGGGCCCACATATAAGGATAATCGCCAGGATGCGCATATATACTTGCATACACATGTGCGCACTTGCTGAGCGATGCTAAAAAAGTCCCACACCAATTGGCATGCCACAGGAGGCTTCTCACTCCCATGCGCCTGATACACTCGAGAATTGGGCTCTCATTTTGGTCTCCCATTTCGTCCCAACATCCCCTCTCACACTCACACAAATAGACTCACGTAATCACCACACGGCCCGTATCTCGCCAACGGATGAAGATGTGAAATGCTGAAGTTCATAAAAATTTTTTTCGTTTATCTGGTTTTAACCAACGCTAAGAAGACGCTGCGCACGAATGAGAGATGCCACCTCCAGCTGTTTTTAAATGGCTCCACAACGTTTGGTGCAAAAAGGAAGAGCCAAAGTTGTGTAGGAAAAATAACCCCCTTGTATTTGAGGAAAAGGCTCGACCCAAACGACAAGTACACAGTAATCAAAAGACATGAAGCAAAAGTACAGAGAAATTTAAAGAGGAAGTACCTGATTGAAAGATACAAGGAAAAAAGAGAGCTACTAAAAAAATACATAGCAGAAGCGTCGTCCCCTATTGAATATGTCTACTGGAAGTACAAGTTGTCTTCTCTTCCCAGGGACTCCTGCCCTGTCAGGTTTCGGAATAGATGTGCGATCACAGGTAGGTGCGAAGAGGGGGGGCCAGAAAAATGCACATAAGTACACGCGGAAATGTGCATATTTATATGCATGTACCTGCCTCCTACACGTGAACACAATAAAATACGTACTTCCTTCCCCACGCAGGCAGGGCTCGCGGATATTATTCCTTCTTCGGCCTGTGCAGACACCAAGCTCGTGCGCTCATACAGAAAATGTTCTTTCCCGGTTTTGTCAAGGCATGTTGGTAGCATTTGAAAGCTCTCCAGGGATAATGGATGAGGGGCATTTGTGACGTCGCGCAGGATTATTTGTTGGCTATGCCAGACACGAGCAAATTCCCAAATGGATGTTTTCACGTTTTCCATAAGTTCCACTGTTATGTGTTTTTTTTCACCTCCTTTTGGGACAACACAACGCTGTTCTGTAAACAGAGTTGTGTGTATTCCCCTGCTCGCAAAGTGCCAACCCCGGTACATCGCAACGTTAACATAGTAATGAAAAAAAAAAAAATAAAAAGAATAAATGGACATTTGATTAGCAGGTTTGACATTTTTTTTTTTTTTTTTTTCCCCCCCCCCCCCCCCCTCCTGAGAGGGTTATCTTTGCATGCTTGCCAACTTCCCAATGCATGAAAGCTTACTCCAGTAATTTCCCAAAAATGCTGGCGAGCATTTCGCCTAGTTCAGTGCCCTGCACACATGGGAAAAAAACGGAGTTTTTTTTTTTTTTTTAATCCCATTTTTGCGATCAGTCGAGAGTAGCCTGTTCTTCCCCTTCACATATGCTGGTCCAAAGGTTGACACCGTTACAAAAAAAGAAATTCCCCTGTATGTGCTTTTTCGCGTCAGCGAGGTGATCGCGCTTGTGTGCTAGTTGTGTGCCTACATGTATGTTCGTATTCTACGCTTAACGTTTTTTTTTTTTTCAAGTGTTCTCTCTCATTTCGTGCCGGGGGTGTATCATATATGCGACAAAATTTGTACAGTCCATTTTCTACCTTTCGCCGAGTTGTAAGCTGCATCGCATTTGTGTGTCATCTGTGTTGGTTGGGGGCAAGAGCATGACTATGTATATTTACTAAGCACCACTGCAGCGCACTACAATGGGGTTAATTAAAAGGGGAAAAAAAAAAAGCAACACAGTGATAGATAACTTATTGCCTTTCTCTTTTTTTTTCGCAACGTTCTTTGTAGAGTTTTTTCTTCTTTATTCGTATAAAAATATGGTGGTTTTTTTCTTTTTTCGCTTATTTGTAACATAATTTCGTATATTTTTTTTATTTTCTCCATATTCCCCCGTGTATTCTATTTTTAAGTAAAAAGCTTTCTACAGGTGAGAAGCTGCCCTTTATTTTTTGTGCCGGTACGTGCCTACCTCGCCTTAGTACATGTTTACAATTCCCCCAAGGGGTCAAGTCAACGCTGGCAAAAAAAAAAAAAAAAAAATACCTAGTTAGCTTAGTTCCTGCGAGAAAAGTTCCCATCTGAACTTTTTAAATTGACAAAGGTGCAACCGTTTGTTGGCAAATGGGAAGATACAATTTTTTTCTGCGTAAGTTGGGTTATCGGTAGAGGCAACCCACACAGCGGCATCACACGTGGTAGGAAATCAAGTCAGAACGAACGGACCTCGCGGCAGCCGGTCGTTTTCCCGCACAGAACTCACATAAGGAACGCATATGCAGACGTAATACAGCTCGTGCGCACTGAAAAGTGTCTACACAAGCGAAAGATTTGCTTGCCGTTGTCTCGCTGCTCCTTGATTAGTGTCCCACCGCTCCATTTGCTGCTTCGTTTCCCCCCGCGGAGTTTCATTCACCAAGTACACACACTGCGTAAGATGCGAAAATGCAAAAAATTCAAAACGCGATGAGGCGAAGAAGTCGCCCATTCAAATGGGACGTGAAGTTTTACAGCAGTAAGTTAAAGGTGGAGAAGAACCCAGAGAAGAGGCACAACGACAGGCACAGCGGTAGCCACCAGGAGGGGAAGGAAAAGAAATACAACCTGTGGAGGTGGGGGTGCTCAGGCGAAAGTATCTTCTCCTCCGTGAAGGTCGGAGAGAAAAACAAAATGCCGGAAAAAGTCCCAAATTTCGAAAATGCAAAAATTGAAAAGCTCTCAGCTGGCTGCAACCACGCAGCCTTTATAGTCGACGGAAAAATATTCACCTACGGTTTGAACGACAAGGGACAGCTAGGAAGATTGATAGAGGAAGAAAATAACCAAAATAAGAATTACACGTTAACACCAAAGGAAGTGAAGACCGAGGGAAATGTAAAATTCAAAGACGTCTGTTGTGGTTTTAAACACACCGTGGCAGTTGATGTGAATAATAACCTATATAGTTGGGGGTGGGGTGGGAATTTTTTTAAAGGAGCAAATGGACTGGGGCATGGAAACAAGCAAAATTTAAGTACCCCGAAAAAAGTGGAGTCATTCAGAAATGATGATTCTGAGTTTGTAAATATCTGTTGTGGTGACCAACACAGTTTAGTGTTAACGAAAAATGGGAAGGTATACGGATGTGGACGAGGTGAGTTTGGTAGATTAGGTAGAGGAAACCACGGAGATCAATTATTTTTTGAAGAAATCGATTTTTTCATTAGTAACAATATCACCGTTAAGGGAATTTCATGTGGTCATAGTTTCTCGGCAGCCTTATCAACTGAGGGGGAGGTCTACGTTTGGGGAAGGAATGACTATGGACAACTGGGCATAGAAAATAGCATCGGAGATTTATACTCCCATGAGGTATACCCAAACAAGGTGAAATATTTCGACATGGAAAATATTAAGATCAAATTTATTGCTTGTGGTGACAATCATATGATTGCTTGCTCAGAAAATAACGTCATTTTTTTCTGGGGCTCCAGGGCATGGCTGGAACCCAAAGCCATAACCCTAAGTCCCCTATACCAAAATAGCATAATTAAAAAAAATATCGACAAAATACAGGCAGGTGGAAATACCTACTATTATTCTATGCTTCTTTCTGACAATAAATTGTACTCTTGGGGAAAATACAACTCCTCTTGTTTGGCTCTAAGCGATAAAAGAAACCATAACGAACCTACGCTCGTTGACTCCAAACTGTTTAATGACGAAATCGTTTGTGACATTTCTTGTGGTCGGGGAAGGGTCCTCGCCAAGACGCTGGCCGTCGATTGACCTGGCTGCGGTGTGAAGAGGCGGCCATGCGGTCCGATGTTATCCCGTGCAATGCTATTTCATCCCGTGCGGGATCCTCTTATTCCCTGTTAACCCATGATGTGCCCCAAATTTTCCCACCCAGTTGGATACCCCTCCATGGTGCAGCTCATTTGCTGGCCAGCCGCTGCCCGGGCATGGGCACCGTCGCTCCGTTTCGCCCGCGTAGCGTTTTGCACCGTACGTTCCACGAGATACGTTTTACGATTTATGTTCATTTTTTTTTTCTTTTTTTTTTGTCTTTCTTAAGCATGTTTGGACTTAAAAACAAAAAAGCACGTGCCCCCATTTGCCTTTTATTTCTCCCCTTTTGAAAATCATAAAATGTATGTACCATTCTACTGCATGTTACCAACTCTGCTTAAAAGAAAGGGAAAGACAAGGGGATCGGCTGACATGCCCACCGTAGTCATTTACTACGTAGCTGCTTTTATCCCCTTCTGTATTCCCCCGTTTGTATGCCCCCTTTTCTTTGTCAATTTGGACAGCTTTAAACAAACCGCTCCGCATGGCACTCATGCGGCATATTGATATAACCGTTTCGAAATGACGCGTTAAAAGAAGGAAGCGCGTTTATTGACTAACTCAGAAATGGTTTTCCAAAAGTGGATCCAGGAAGGACAGACACAAGTTGGGATGTCCCATGATAGGGAATAAACGAATCATATCTGTGCAAATGGTTACGGGTTCACTCACCGCTCCCTTAGTTTTGCCACCCCCAAAGGAGCATTTTTTTTAACGTATCAAATAAATATAGACAACGTGCTGAACCGTTTAAGTTTTTTCTTTTCCTTTTCAAAAGGTGGTAAGCAACTGTTCATGTGTATCGTGGTACTATCTTGATGAGGGGGGGTGAAAAAAAAAAGAAAAAAAATATGCAGAGCGGAGTTGCGCTTCACATCCTTGCTATTAATTTAAAAGAGTGAGAAAGCTTCCATCTTTAGGTGGCTCCAACTCGGGAGGGAAAAACAACTCCCATGCTGTTTTCAGCTACCGTTGTAAGACATTCCTATCATAGAGAAGGCATTTTGAGTAAGTTGCTTTTTATTCACAGAGTGCGAACATGGTGAGAAACACGTCTGAATACTTACCAGCCAATGCTTTATCATTGTGGCAACAATTAGGGAGACGGAACTTCATGCCAAATGGGGAGAGGGTAACACACGCAGTTGTTTATTTTCCCTTTAGTGTACAAACACCTTGTGCCTGAAAAACATCGTTCGGCTTCTTCTCCCATTCGGTGCGAGTCTACTTTAATTTAAAAGAACATACAGGTTATGCACTTCTATCCCATAATATATCTACCCTCGCGCAGGAAAAGGTAAGAAAAATGGATCATTTTGCGCCTTCCCCTTGCCTTGATATATTATATGCTTCTTTTATCCACTTTACTCTTTTTGCTCCCTTCCATATGTTCCACATAACATATCAAAATTTTGACCGTGGAAAATGTTACATCATCTTTTTTCCTTTTTTTCATGGCGACTGTGCAAACTATATCGAAGCAGAGTCTCCATGTCGATGGCGTGTAAGAGGTACCACCCGTGAAATGTATTCCTTTTAAACGGGAGAATTTGTTCAAAGACTAGTTAAACCTGTAGATGCATCCTAGCCATCTTGGGAGTTTTTTTTTTTTTTTTTTTTTTTTTCATATGCAACATGGCGATTTGTGCAACTGTGAAAAAGTAAGCACTATATTTCATGTAAGGGGAAGATTAAAAAAATGCGCATTTTGCCTCTTTTAAACATATAGGAAAATGAAAAATAAATAAAGTAAAATAATAAATTCCTGCGCGTGAGGGAAAAAACGCATTTTATGTGGCACTGGGATTTGCTTCTAACCTTGGTGCTACAGTTAAAGCGACTGGGTTTTAACTTCCCCATTTCATCCTTTTCTTTTTAAAGTGCCAAAGTAGATAAAGCAACGTAATCGCTTTTCACCAAAATATGACGAGAAAATTGCCCTTGTTGTACCAGATGGGTTCATATCTTTACAGGGATGTAAACAAAGTCAAAAATAGGAAAGAGGAAAAAGCACTGTGTCAAGGTTGACCGTGTACAATTTAACGCCCACTAGGATACGCTCATTTGCGCGTGTTTGAATGAAGCCCATGTAGATGGATCTCCCCATGGCTGTACCGTGTGGATGCATTTATGCATATAATATCTGCATATAGCGTGCCCATATGTACATCCCCCTCACACCCCCCTGTGCTATTGCATTTCCAGCTGTTTCCCCTCCGTAAGGCATCCGCAGCCAACCGTGTTCGCCGCCTGTAAACTAAACACCACTTAGCAGCAATGCAAATGCGCAAAGTGTTATCGCAGGACGACAGCACAAGAGTACAAGCACGCGAGGGAAAGAGTTACTACACTGCACGTTAGGGGAAATCGTATTGCTCTGCAGAAGTAACAGTTCGGTGAAGGGGTCCGCGGGGTACGAGGATCTTTAACCCCTCCGAGTGCGTCATACGTATGAGTGTGTGTATAGCTGCCTCAGTAGCAAACCACGGTTGTGTAGACCTTCCAGAGAAGCACCCCACGGCTGTGTAGATCAACATCCCATCGCATCCTCTGCGTCGACGAGAGGAGTGTACTCAGGCCCCCAGCTAGCGACAAGCCGAAAAGAATGGGATCCGCGCTGAGTGCGCCAAGCGCCGCGGGCGGGGAAGCGGACGCCGCAAACGATAACGGGGCAGGAAACGAAAATGCGAGGACCCCATTTTTCCAGAAACTTATCTCCATAATTGTGCAAATGCTAATCATGCACATGGTGATGTATTTCATATCTGGAGGGAAAAACAAAACGGGATCAAAAAATGGAAGTAAAATAGAAGGGCACAATTTAACACTAAGCAATAGCCTAGAACATGGGGACATATTTGACCTCTACGTATTTCTCAGTGACAACCATTCACTGGATTATGAATACATAAGAAAGAAGAGTAAAATGATACAAGTTAGGGAGAAGGAATTATATACATATAAAAAGTTCAGCAAATATGACCCGACTAACTTTAGCTTTACGTTAAATGATTCGTGGAAGGGAGAAAAGTACCTCAGCGTCATTATGATCCCCCTGCACTTTTATAAAAATCGTAATGCTTCTGCTCTACTGAGTAGCACAATAAAGGACGAATTAAAGAAACAGATTTTAATTGAGAACATCCCACTGACGGTCAAAATGAAGCCTTTCGAATCGGAGGAAAATGAGAAATATAATTTGATGGACGAGAGTTACAAAAATAAGAAAAGAAGGATAAAAGAGAAAGAAGAGAAGAAAGGAGAAAAAACAAAAAAAGAAGAATTCTATCACATAAAAAAGAGAATAGATATTAACATTATTTATGATCAAGCGAAACATCGAATTAGCGAATTTAATATGCCTCATTTGAAGAGGTGGAAAATTAATGTACACAACACTACGTACACTCCTCCAATATTTCTGTCCGATTTTTGGTTGCTAGAAACAGATTACTACGTATTGGATCGAACCTTTTTAAAAGATAAGGACAAAAGGACAAGTTACATCTCGGTGTACGATCCATATAGGATAACACAAAGTGAGAAAGATATTCATTCACACGTGATAGAAAAGAATGCTGACGAAAATAAGGTCGTACAAATTGAAATAAATTACGGCACATGCAGTTTTATGTATTATATGTTCATAAAACAGATGGATACATCGATACAGATGATGGACAAGAATAAGGAAACCTTTTCTTTCCAAAATTTAACAAACGCAACAGCTACAAAAGAAATTAACATGATGAAGAAAATTATAATGACTACAAATATTTACATGTTGATTTTCTCTGCTGTCTTCATTTTTCTCCATTCCATATTCTCCTTTTTCGCCTTCAAAAATGATATGCAATTTTGGTACCAAAATGAGTCCATGGAGGGATTGTCAGCTCTTAGCGTTATAACCACATTCGTGTGCGACATAATATTAGCGTTGTATTTATACGACTCGGAGAGCACATCCTGGTTACTCCTATTCGAGATGTTTGTCGGAGTAGCACTCTCTGCGTGGAAAGTTACCAAGGCGGTGCATGTATCCTTTAGTAAATCCTATCCCTATATCATAATGAAAGACAAAAAAAACTACACAGAATCGATGACCAAGAAGTATGACAAAATTGCAGTGAAATATGTTGGAATCATTCTCATCCCTTGCTTCATTGGCTATGCTATTTATTCTCTCTTCTACTATAAGTACAAATCTTGGTACTCCTATATCATCTCCGTGCTTGCTGGAACGGTTTATACCTTTGGCTTTATTATGATGACCCCACAGCTGTACATAAATTATAAGTTAAAATCTGTTGAGCACTTGCCATGGAAGGCTCTCATTTACAAGTCGCTAAACACCTTCATCGATGACATTGCCTTTTTCCTAATTGACATGCCCTGGATGCACAAGCTTTCTTGCTTTCGAGACGACGTTATATTTTTGTGCTACATATACCAGAGGTGCATCTATAAGGTCGACAAGAATCGCCGCAAGCACCTGGCCCAGGGGCAGAACCAGCTGGTGACTCAGTCCCCGCCGGGCGACAAGAAGAATGACTAGGCGTCGCTGCGAAACTGTGCGACGCGGCCTATGTGTCTACTTTGTTTCTACGTATTTTTTTTTTTTTTTTTTTTTTTTTTTTTTTTTTTTTTTTTTTTTTTTTTTTTTTTTTTTGATCCACCACCCCCTCCCCTCCATTTCACCCGGTGAAAGCATCGGGTATGTGTGTATGCTTCCCATCTGGCGGAACATGTCCGTGTTCCCCTTCTCCCTTTTGCGTGGCTTGGAAAGGGGTACCCAGCAATAGTCAGTCGAATGTCCCCATTGTGCGTATACTGGTACGTCTGCCCTTTTTTGGCGCCCGCGGGCGGATCAGGTGGATTCTCCAGCTGCACCTGATAACACACGCTTGTGTCATTCGTCTGGGTAGTAGGTGTACCCCCCCACACGCCGCTGTGCATCCCTCAATGCTAAGCCTATTTCTTGAGAGCTCTTAAAATTGTTTTAACTTCTACCTAAAATGTAAACCTCATCACTTCATCCTTTTTAATTTCACCTTTAGTAACTGACCCCTCATGCATTCCCTATTTTCCATGCTCCCCTTTTTGCCATACCCTTGTTTATAATTTTACACACTTGGACCAAGTTTGCGTCTCCAAGTTTACAATTAATTTTTTTTTTTGAATAACCCTAAACTTGAAAAGAAAAGAAGAAAAAAAAAAATAGTTGTTTTTTTCCAATTAGGGACTGTTATAGGGGAGGAACAGCAAAAATGGTCAGTGCCTTGTCTGCTTTTTGTCCCCACGGGTGTGTCAAACGAGAGACTCTTCTCTATGCGTGTTCAGCCCGTTGGCAGTATTTGCCCTGGGAAAGCAGAACAAAGGGGGTATTGAGCTGAGATGGAAAGAAGATAGGAAATGTCACAAACATGGGAAAGTAGTTTTCCGCGGTGGTTTCTTTCGCTTCTTCTTAATCGTTCCACTCATTCCGTCGCTTATGTTTGGTTCACTCCCTAATCGATGAAGCGGTTAATCTATTCATTCCTTTTTCGTTTTTTTTTTTTTTTTATATTTTTCTTATGATTTTTGCAGTGCTCATTGGTAGAAATAATTCGCAAAGAATTCCCCGTTGGCAGCACAAAGGAGTGTGCGATTGTACGGCTGTCCCTTACGTATATATACACTTGCGCACGCATACCTATCTATGTTCACGAGCGCACATGTACACGTGAAACTTCTCAAAGCAGAAATAGCAAAATAGGGGAAAAAAAGGATCCATCAAGTGATAAGAGATTCCCCCAACCGATGCCTAACCTATCTGGATATCCCATTCTATTTTATTTGATTCTATTTTATTTATTATTTTTTTTTTTGTTGTTCCTCTGTACTTTTGGCTACTTTACTAAAAAAAAAAAAAATGTGCAGAGTGAAATTAGAACATACATGGAAATTTCAAATGGACGAAGATGGAGGATGACTACAGGAAGGAGTTTTCGAGAAATCCAACAGAATCGCAACATAGTGAAGAACCAAATGAAGAATTTACCATTTATAAAATTAAAAATACCTTACGCACGTTAGACCAACCGATTGAGCAATATGGGATCGCAAATTATTTCTTGAACTATTACAACGGGGGTGATAACAATGAGGAGTGCAAAAGTGAGGGAAAATTCGGATCTCCCTCGGATGAGGTGCCGTCTCCTTGCCACAGTTTAGCAGATAGAGACGAGTTAAAAAATAGTGATCAGGGAAGCACCAATAGGGGGAGTCCTTGAACGATAAGCGGCGCGTCTAAAGATTTGGAAGGGCAAAGCGCCTATGAAGGAGGCAAAAATTCAGACAATAGCTATCGTGGCGAACCTCTCATTGAGGAACGCACCCGTTGTCTCAGCATGAACGGTGATTGGAGCAATCAGATGGGGAAGAACAAAACGGGGAAAGTATACAAAACCTGGAAGGGCAAGAAAAGACCCAGAGATCGCCCCCTCTCAAGTGTAAACCCTAATGTAACGACTATTCAACTTTTCCTAAAAGAAACGGTAACAGAAAATGAAGAAGTAAAATACAAATTAAACCTGCAAGAATTTTATGATTTCTTTTCCAGAATTGAAGAGGCCACTGTTGTGGGAATAATTCCCACGACGCGTTCCAAAGAGGAAGAAAAAGATGCCGATCTGGTCACCACCCATTTGGTTAATCTCGTCTGTCATGAGAACAATGAAGAGATTGACCTAAACCATTTCACCAAGAATTATTTAAAAAATAAAATGCTCCTCCAGAAAGCAGGAGGGAAGACGAGAAAAAGATGCAAATACTGTTATGGCATGTTAGCAATTGAGAAACTAAATTTTGTGATCAACAGGGACGGAAAAACATATGACGAAAATAATGACTTAGTAAATGTGCACTGTTTAGAACACGTCTTCCCATCGCATGTCAAGTGGGAACCTTCCCACTTTATTTATGTTCATATGTTATTTGCGTACAGTTTTATTTTCTCTAAAAAGGAAAGAATTTTATTCGTCGCAGTCGATTCGTGCAACGTGATCGGAAGGAAAAACTCAAACACGTCATCCCATTTCGGATTGGGCAAGTACAACTATGGGTCTTCTGCCAAGAAAGGGGAGACGCAAAGTTTGATAGACTATTTTCATCAGTTTGTTTATGCCTCCAATAGGTTTTACGAGAGGACGATGGGGATGGAAGTGGCCTTAGACGGGCAGAACAGAGGCAGAGAAGAAATTCCTACGAGGGGAACACCAGGGTGGGGTGCAAACAAAGAGGTAAAAGAAAAAAGCGAAGAAAGTGAAGGGAAGTTCCAAACTGGATGCCACGCCTTATGGGCATTATATAACGAGTTGCACACCTTGCGCGGTAGAAAGTGCGACAAAAACACACAATGGATGGAGACATGAATGGAAAAGGATTGCAAATTGGCCTATGATGAGGACATCCATTTGGGTATCCCCACAGAAGAGGCGCATAAACCGTACGGCCTTTTCCTCTACCACACAAAAGAGAGAAAAACAAACGAGAGGGGAAACTTCAACATGAGGGAAGTAAAAAACGAAAGGAACTACACACTTTACAAAATATATACCTTTTTATTTCTCCTGTGTGATGTAACTTTCTATGTCCAGAAGACGGCGATATCCTTTCACACTAGTGTGGACCACTTTTTTGCCAAAATTTTTAAGTTCATTCGTCACTTCGGAAATTGTTTCCGCCACGAGGGTAAGCAAGAAGAGGGGTAGCCCGCGAGCCACGCGTGTATTATGTGTTTACACCGTCATGGTATTATTGGTGATCCTAATTTGTGTGCATAAATTGTGGGTGCATAATTTGTGTGCCCCTAATCCGTGTGCTCATAATTTGTCTCCATTTGGGGGGACATAACATGTTGGCATTCCTCCATTGCTAATCGCCCCTCCCCCCCTCCGCAGAACCCATGGCCGAGCTCCACTTCGTCTACGTGGACAATGACACGAGGGACGTTATATACAAATATAACCACTGCGTCTGTTTAGTGAAAGGAAATAAAAACAGAGGGAAATGCAAGAACGGACAAAAAGGTGACAACAGACGAATGGGCGCAGAGGAGATCAATCAAAAGGAACAGAAAAACGAATAGGGGAAAATACAATGTCACCGAATTTAGGGGTAACAAGGTGCTGATTAATTCCCTGCCTTTTTTTCACCCTTGTCTAATGCATTTAGCTAGCACAAATGCGCACGCGTACAAGGCTGAAAACGCATTTGCGCATACGAACGCGAGGGCTGCCCCGAATCGCTATGAAGAGGTCTGCGTCTATGCTAACGCGAGGGCTTATGCAGACGAGACCCATTTTGTACAACGGAGGGGTACCAAATTGTCGCGAATTTGGGTATACACCCCTGCGATGAAAAGCGTCCGGTGGAGAGCCAAAATCTGCATCCCTTTATGACTAACACAGCTTTACAAAATGAAGAAAAAACTCGAAAATGACGAATATTTTGAATATAAAAAATTTGAAGCAGTGAAGGAAGACATTTTTGTCTACATGTATCTGACGCATAGTGAAGTTTTAATTCCCCAACACACTTTGTCACTGTTGACTTACCCCCCCTTTTTTTTTATATGTTCCAGAAGGCTACTGTGCGAAGTTAATAGTATATTAAGGCAAGACGAAAAAAGAAACGCAGAATTACTTCAACTTAAGAAGAGGAACTTACTCCATTGCAATCCTTTGGAAAAAAAACACTCCTATCATTTTTCCATCCATCTTGATATTTTTGGGACTTCAAATGGGTCCCCAGAAAATAAAAGCGTCATAAGTGAGTGTTCGGATGATGATCCATCTTCAACACGAGAGGGAAATAGTCTATCGGTGGACAAACGACTGACAGGTGACGAAACGGACGCGGAAAAAAGAAGTGCCGAAAAGGTAACGAACGATTCCATCAACTGTAAAAATCACTCGAAGCAGAAGTATGTCATCCTCCCACTTGAGCATTTTTACCCCTCCGAAGAGTTAAATAATTACAGAATTAGCATAGATTTTACGCACCTGGAGTATTGACGCCTGTCCGCTGCGAAGGGGGGATACCTTATGATGGCGGTCAAAAATGCATAGGAATTGGGGCACCGAACAGGCAAAACGAACATGTGGCGAATTGGACACTACAAGGAATACATTTCGCGAAGGAAAGCTTTTCCCTCGTTTGGAGGGGATCCCCAGATGATGCACGGAATAATATGTGTGATCAAAAGTGGCGTTACATCGGTTGTGTCTAACTACCCCAAAAGGAAAGGACGCGTGTGCATACCTTTGGGCAACTAAATCCGCCGCACACATCATGCGACATGTATCCATAGAAGATATATTTTTTTTTGTGTGTACATTTTAAAAAATATTCATGTGAGGAATTCCTAGGTGTGTGTCGCTGTGTTGTGTTGTTTTGGTTTTATTTCTATTTTTTTTTTTTTTTTTTTTTTCCACGCTTCATCGTAAAATTGCCAGTTGTTTTTTGTGCGTCATACGTTTACAACATGCAGTGCATGCATGGGGTATGTATCCGTTTGAGTGTTTTTTTTTTTGTTAACATTTGCTCATTTGTACCAACGCAGTTGTTCATAGACAAAGAAAATTTGCGCTCCAGTTGTGACGAAAGAATGTGCAGAGCGCCCATTGTGCTTGCGGACATATTTGACATCGCAGGCGTGTCAGTCGGGTCAGCAGCTGCCTTTGGCTGTTAGGAATTGCTGCAATTTTTGACCAATACAGGACAGGGGAGGTACTGCATATCGTCGCCGATATTTCCTCTCATATCGCCTCTCACACCACCGCTCACATCACCGCTCACATCACCGCTCACATCACCGCTCACATCACCGCTCATATCGCCGCTCCCCCCCCCTCGCAGACATGGAAAAACTGTTCAACTGCGAAATTTTGGACCAACCCACGCGATGCAAAGGGGTAAAGGAAGAAGAAGACGGTTGGGACGCCCCGGACGCAGCAGATGGCCAAAGTCTGGCGCTCCACAACTTCATAGACTACACTCAACTGTACAGAAAATACAAAGAGAAAAATGCAGCTAAGTGGGTTAACAAGCTGCCTGTGTCTCCATACCGATACCCCCCCAATTCTAAAAATGCCAATTTTGATGATATAAAAATGGAGTACCTATATGACGAAATAAATGCGCCCTTTTCGGGGGAGAAACTTTCCAAAGCAGCGGCAGATAGAGCGAAAAATAACCAAAACTGCTATGAAGGGGATTTAAAAATTTGGATTCCTCAAAATGAACAAGAGCGAGGAAAACAAGTGAAGGAAAAAAAAAGCCTGCGAAAAAAAATATACGACGGAGAAGTCATGTTCTATGAAGATTACGTGGAACAACAAGTAGCGAAGGATTACGAGCGATTTTTTAAAAAACCCTACCAAGTGAAGAGAAAAGACGAAGGAGGTAAGTACTATTTTTACGGGAAAAAATTAGACATGAACGAGCATGAAGATATATACAGAAAGTACTACAACTTGGATGATGAATTCTTTATAAGACGGATGAAACTGAAAGAGGAGATAAATAAAAAGAAAGAAACAAATGTGAAAGAAGAAAAAAAACACGAAGAAGAAAAAAAAAAATTCCAAAAGGAATATGCAAAATTAAGTTTTAAAGATCAAAACTTTATAGTAAAAATAAAAGAAGAAAATAATTTGGAAAGTTATCTAAGTACTTACAAATTTTACAAAAAAAATAAAAATATCTTTGAAAAAGATTTGCCCGAAATTGAAAAAAGAGAATTATTGTTTGGACAAATTCCTGATATCATTTTGCCTGCCAACGTTCGGAAAACAAAACACCCAAAAAATTGTTTAGTCCCTCTGAGTAGCCTACACACGTATGCAAATTTTATTGACGACCTTTTCAAGTGTCCCTATATCTACACCGCCATCGATGCCGAATTGGGAAAGTACTGGAAAACAAATGAAAACGAAGTTATAAATCATATCAAATCGGAGAAAATAAAAAAGGGCTACAAGAAGGACATCTATACAGTGAGCAGGGAGCACCTAGAAAGCTCCAGTGCCAAATTAAAAAATTTACTCGGCAGTGAGGACAAGGAAGGAAAAAAAGAGTCCAACGTTACTATAAACTTTAAGATACCAAAAAAGGAAAATCAAACGAAAACGGTGTGCAACGGGAGGTACGTCGTGTAGCAAGGAAGGAATATGGGATGATACAGGAAGGGGGAATTATATGCATTTTTTTTTTTTTTCCTTCTTTTTTCCCACAAATGGTATGTGCAAACGTTTGGACAATTACCCTTTTGAGGTGTCACTCCTGTATGTGCTTCTCGTCCCATTCGCTCCTGAGTTCCCCCCATTTGGGGCAAATTTTTTAAAAAACCCAAACCACACCAATTAGTCATTTATGCCTATGCAGAAGCATAACTGCGCAGGGGGTATAAAACGCATCCAAGCAGGTGCATTCACAGAATGGCACATGCTTCGTATGAAGTGATAGAAAATGCGACACACGATTTATAGCTGCGGGTATGCCTACGAGGAGGCACAGATGTACTTAACCTTCTGAATAATCGGGGAATACTCATAGGGAACACTTCACGGTTTACATTTCGAGGGGTGCCTTCTCCCCGCCGACGCGTAAAACAGGTGACCATGCATACCCAACGCAGTGTCTCCATAACGCCTAATTCGTCTTTGCACAGGTCAAATGGTAGCCATTTCGATTACTTGACCGATGCAACCGCTACGTTACAAAGTTGGGAATGTAGGAGGAGCGTGAAAAAGCAAATCATTCGACACAACGTAGCATCGTCTGTTGGGCGGCGGTGCTTGGGGAGGATCATCGCTTCGACCACTGCTTCATAGCCCTTGATTTTTTCCGTCCTGGCATTTTTGGAAATTTCTGCCTCATATCTTCGTACAGAATATGGTGCTGTTTAAGGTCGTCATAAATGTGTGGACAAGCGTTGAGTAGAGCTCGTCCTATGGCCAACCTAGCTGCTTTGGATTGCCCACTGATTCCACCGCCTTTCAATTTTATAAACACATCAAAAACGCAGGAAGTATTGGTGACATAAAAGGGTTCCAGTACATCCATTCGATTATAAAAATAAGGCCATCTAATGTAGAGATCTTCTTCATCATTTACCTTGACAATACCACTGCCTCTTTTTATATAAACATATGCAGACGATCTTTTGTTTGTCCCAATCCCTTCTGACTCCTCCAACCATTCCATATCATTATGGGTAAAAGTCTTTCCCCTTTTTTTATTAAACTTGTCAATAAGAATCTTGTTAATAAGATCTTCCTCACGATTCTGAGCAACATCATTCATTCTGTTGTTTTGCAAAGCGCCTTGGACTTCTCCCTGTTCACTCTCCTCATTGTTGTCTTGGCTTCCCTCTAACGCTTTCAACTTCTGATCAATTTGAGCTATTTCATCCGAATGGCTATCCCTCTTCGGACTAGACAAAAAATTGTCAATGAGGAATGGACTCATGTCCGGCGAAAAAGGCGGGGACCTCATCAGAATCCTTTGGATCTCCGTGGTCGTCTTAATCCCCATTTCCTTGGACAAATATAATGCTTCGTCCAGCGATAATATGTAATCCCGTTTGTTCCTTTTTTGTGTTACGGTTTCTTCATTCAGAGTAGAGGTCATGTTTATAAATCGGTTAGGAACCCTTATCGCGTTTCTCACGTTTCCATGTTTTAGAGTAATTTCTCTGAGCATCTTCCCTACAGCCATCATTCTTTACGTGCATGGTTTGATACTGTAATATGCACTTGTTGTAGAATAGTTGTTAAGACTTTGTGGCACACAACTACCTATTTGTTGTGCTGAGTTGTTAGGAAGTGTGCTTCCATTTTGATGGCGCCTTTTTTCTTCGAGAGGAGGGGAATTCCACGGCGTCTCTCTTGATAAGAGGGGGAAAGTGATACTGGTCACGAGGTGCGAAAAAAAGGGGTTACTCTACTATGTTGTATCACGAAACGTGTTATACCATTGCAATGTCGTGGAATTCTCACTTCATCCCGATTTAGCAAGCACACTCCAAAGTTGCGCTGTCGCAACTGCGTTACAGTACCACCTTACACAGCTACTTGGCTAAGCGTCCTCCTTTTTTTCTTTGCCCATTTTGAAATGTCCCCTATAATTCATAATTAACACTTTGTAATTTGCCTACTCCCCCACCTGTTTCGTGACGCATCCTACCGTTACTAAGGTTAAAGTGCCTTTTTTATTTTTTATACTACGGGAAGAGAGAAGTATCGGGGGAAAAAAAAGGGGCTCCCCAAAAGTGCTTACCAAATGGGACTACAAAAATAAACCAACTTAAAGCGGGAGGCATTTTCCCAAATTGCCGGTTTCCCAAACGGTGGCCGTGCGTTTTCACTCATGACATTTTTACAGAGCGCAGAGGTGCACGTAACGTGCTCACAGGTGTGTCCCTGGAACACATAGATATGCACTAGCCGTATGTTTTCTTAAAAATGGGAAACGATGACGCGTTTGAGAAGCGGTACTGCATAGTAGCGAGACAGTTACCTACAGGAGCCACGCAAATGGCATTATTATATATGCAAGACACCCTCGCGCGTGGGCACTGCCAGGGTGCGCTACACCTTTTTGCCGAGCGCCCCTAAATGAACCCATATAGGTGGAAACGAATGATCCATCGAAGAGGTACACTTTTGGTAGGGAAAGATATACCCAGTGAAACTTCAAACAAATTAAACTTTACCCCTTCTCGGCCTCTTGGCTAAGATCAATTTGTAGTACCTGTTCTTATCAGCGTGATAGCTGATATGGTCTCTATCGAGACCTTATCAATTTTCACAGTAATTTTTGATGGGGGAAAGGATAATTTGAAGCTTGCTTCATGTAACCTTTCGCGCGTTGTTTTACCCTAGCACTCATAGGTTTGTACAGTGCACCCCCTTTACAGTTATAACGAATCAAACTTTTTCACATATGGCGAGATTTAATTATAGTTTTATGGGTTCTCATCTAGTCAGTTGTTTTTTTCACCTTTCTTCGCTTTAAATAGGAAATAATTAAGAAAAGATTTTTATATTGTGAATTTTTCCCCAGTTCTTAGTAGCCTCTTTTTAACTGTACGAAGCGGAGCAAATTGGCTGGTTAGAAATGAAAGCTTTATTCTCATTTCATTCCCCCCACGGTTAACTGCTTAACTATGTTTTATGGCGTTATTTGCCTCGAAAGGGGCGACCTTAATTTAAGCAGCTTTTGGATGAATTTATTTCTTTAGCTTCCAATATCATGATACTTCCCTTAATAGAGGCTCTCATCGCCATAATAATTTATCGCGTGAAAGGTTCGTTATTCCTATTTTCCCCAATAGGCTGTAGCTATTTTGCTTGGTATATCATCTTACGTTATTTTTGACCCCTTGAAATGGTAGAAGTGGCGAGTTTTAGCATAACTCCGTTTGCCCATCCTGCCAAAAATAAATTATAAAGCGCACTAAGCACTGTTTAAGGGTTGCATATGACATACATATTCTGACTGCTCTTTTGACAGAGTATAATTTCTTGCCATGTTAGGTAGCATTATATATTTATACATATATGTGTTCTCTTTCTTCACCACGTCTTGGTCCCATGACGATGCCGCTGCCCGCTGCTATTTTGCTACTGCTCATTCTGGCTGTTCGTTTATTGGCAGGTTTAGTTACTAGGACTGAATAGGCTGCTTAAAGTTTGAGAGGCCATTACGATGGATTGAGGAACGTTGAACAGGGTTCGTTTTGCATACCGAGGCACGGCATGAATGCGTAAGTAGTAGTATATATGTTACACACACCTGTGCAGCGTGGTACGTATGCGGCGTGCTAATTAATTTCCCCCCGCACCCTTCCGTTCACCTCTGTGAGAGGAGGAAAAAGTTACCTCTTTATTAAAAGCTATTACGCGCTGTAGTTCGTAAATGCATATAATTCACCCCCGAGGGAGCTGAAAACAACGCGTGTTTGTAACAACGTAAAAAAAGCGCACAAAAAAATTAAAAAAAGAGAATAATCAATAGGGAAAGAAGTATGTGTGCACAATGTGTATATATGTGTATACCTAATTAAGGATCCTAAAAAATCATAATGAAAGAAGGAATATTAAAAAAAAAAAAAACGACCACGTCGTGGACGCTAGCAAGTGGAGTGAAAAAAAATGAATTGTAAGTGCCGCTTAACAAATTTTTATGAGTGTGGCGGCACATTGTCTAAAAAAAAAGAAGAAAAAATTACAACCACTGGTGTTGTGGTGCGTTTTTTTGCTATCAAAAAATTGCTTCCAATCGTCTCTTCTCCGCGTTTTTGCCGTTCCCTTGGGAACATGCAGCGGGGGGGGAAAAACATCTGTGCGAACAAATTTGCGCGAAAAAAAATGAACTCCAAAGTTTATTTCACCCATTTTTGGACCTTCGTCAGGGTAAGGATCGGTGCGGAGACGCGCTGCTCCATATGTCATGGCTCCTTATGTCATTGGCCCCTATTCCTGTCCCCCTATGGCATGCCCTCATATTTGCTCACTTCCATGAATCTTGCTTATCCGCATCCCACTCACACTTCTGGTCCACATTGTGAGTGGTCGGTTTGCCGCTGTTAGATTTCAAAAGGGGCATTTTTATGAATTCGCCGTAATTGTCCAAACTGAACTTTTTGAATTCCCTTTCCTTAACCGTACAAGTGTTTTGTGTCCCCATCACAGCGCTGAATCGGACGCTGTTTCTCATTTTTTCTACATGGGAACGTTTGGCCATTTCGAGTTCGTGGTTTCCGGTATTGTTTAAAATGTGGTGCTGCTCGATGGCACTGTTCCTCATCATATTGTCTTCATGGCTTTCATCGTCGCAGTATTCGCTTTCGCGCTTTCTCTTGATAAATAAAATCGTTCCGACGACTATCAAAATGAGTACCACAAAGAATAGCACTACGGAAATGACAAGGAACTTACTATTCATCTCGTACAAATTGTATAAGGCATTATCACAGATGTAAGAGAGCACTTCATCATGACCTGCTTCATTCTTATCGATTATTATTTGTTTTCCATTTACAGGAGACTCTTTAAAGTTTTCCGCTTCCGGATCAGTCACTATTCGGATAGGTATCCAAATTTCACTATAGGATTTGGAATTTTCCTCCGTAGGTATTACTGCTATAACTATGTCTGTTTCGTATATTCCTTTTTTATAGGCTGAGAATACGACAGGGATGTGTTTTTTCTTTCCTCTTTCCAAATTGAATTGTACAAAATGGCAGTCCATCTGCATCCACAGTCCTCCTAACAATGTTGTCAGGACAGCTCCTTCTGCATTTACCAGGCTGTCATTTATTGTTTTTCTGTTTCGCGTGATTACCTTGATAGACGTCCTCGTCAATATATCTAACACTTCTTCTGCGGAGGGGATGAACCCTTGATTGTAACACACTGAGTAGACTAAGGCACTGACTCCGCACACATGCGGGGCCGCCATCGAGGTGCCCGTATTTATTTTGTACGAATTGTTTGGCGTGGTGGAGTATATGTGGTGGCCGGGTGCCATGATGTGTACACTCTTCTCTCCGTAGTTTGAGAAGGGAGAAATTTCGAAGTTCTTGCTGATGGAGGCGACGCTGCACGGGGAGGTTGGAAGCAGTGGAGGGATGTCAAACGGGTTGTTACGCGGAGAATAAATGGGACGAAGTGTGAAGGCACAGAAACGGGTGAGCATAAATCGGAACAATTGTGAAGGCACAGAAACGAGTAAGCATAAATGGGAACAATTGTGAAGGCACAGAAAAAGGGGCGCATAGATGGGAAGTGATAGAAGGTATTGCAAAGACAAGGTCAGCCTTCGCCCAGCCTGTGAGGCGTACCTGTACACGTGGGGCAACTTAAAACTTGAAGGGTACAAAGGGTGCTCGTCGTTGTTCTTGTTCTCGTTGCCGGCGGCCGTGACTAGCACGGTGCCCTTCCCGTTGAAGGTATATTTCAGCCTTTGCACAGCACGGTGAATATTGGCATCGTACTTGCTAGACCCCCAACTGACATTGATGATCGGCGCTTTAATTAAAATGCAAACGTTAATGGCTTTAATGGCGTGGAAACTTCCTCCATACTTTTCTCCATCGATAAACCTTAACGATATTAAAGTAACATTGGGGGCCACACCGACCATGCCTAAATCATTGGCTACTCCACCGATAATTCCTGTGACATGTGTCCCATGTCCGGAAGAATCTGTTGGGTTCTTCACCATAAAGTCGTAAAACTCTCTCGTCATTTCGTATTGTGTGGAGTATTCCGGAATGTAGACATTTTTCATTAAGTCGATGTGATTCTTATCGATCCCAGAGTCTATTATGCACACCTTCACATTTTTGTTCCCATAGCCTGCTAGAAACCAGGCATTAAATACTCGGATGATTGAGAGGTTCCACGTGGAATACTCTCTTAACTCTTTCGGTAAGAAGTTTAGAATTTCCTTTTCGATTTCCTTCTTCGTTTTTCTCTTTCTTCTAGCGAATTCACTGATTGACTGGATACTCCAGAATTTGCGCACAAAGGAGTAGTTACCATTGTACAGGTTTTTTTTCTTCTTGACGAATTTTCTGGTCCCCTTGTGTGTGGGGCCATCTGCGTGGTGGGCTTCGTGATCGTCTGCGTCGTCGTCTGCGTTATCGTCTGCGTTGTCTCCTGCGTGATCTCCTGCGTCATCCTCTGCGTCTTCTCCTGTGTCATTCCCTCCGTGGCTGTCTACATGCCTGTCTATCTGTCCATCTTTGTGACTACCATTAGTCCCATCCGCCGAAGCGGCACTTTGGCCAATAACCCCGCCCCCCACGTGCGGCGCGTCCAACGTCACGTAGGTATTGGAAAAGCTCCAGTTCTCCATGTAGCCCTCCAGCTCCCTCTGCAATATGATCAGCGCCTCCCTCAACAAGTGAAAATTATTCATGTCAAAAACGGTTGGAACAAAAAAACACAGAAAGTTGATTGGCGACGAGACATCATACACTATTTTGTCCACTTGATGGAAGTTTCTCTTTATGTGCTCCTCAAATTTCTCGCTGCTTCTTTTGATAACCGTTTTCATGTGTGATGAGTGCAAATCTAAGTCTCCTCTCAGGACGAATATTAGCTCCTGCTTCTCGGGGGTGCTGTTTTTCAGATTTAATAGATACTGGTCCACCAGCTTGTCGGCACTCAAAAATTCATTCAAGTTGTCTGTATGGTCATGGGGGTCGCCTCCACCGTTAGAGTTTTCTTTATTGTCCCCATCATCGCCATCCCTTCCGCTATTGTCCTTCGATTCACCCGTGCCAGTGGAAGGCTCATCTTGATTCCACCTCAACGTTAAAAAGCTGAAAAGGCGCTTTATCGTTCCCCGTATGGCACCGCCACCGCTGCGACCAGCAGTACTAGCAGCAGTACCACCAGCTGTGTGCCTCTCCACATTGACATTTCCGGTCCCGCTGGGAGTTCCCCTCTCTCGGCCGCTGCCCCCCCTGTTGCCCCGATAGGCCTTACCAAAATCGAGTGTCCCTTTGCCCGCATACAAATTCGTTTGGTCACTATCTTCTTCATACTCATCGTCTGGTGTCTCCTTCTTTTCCATCCCCTCCCTTTCAATGAATGTATTGGTGGCAGCCTTCTGACGCCATTCATCCTCCAATTCGATAAACTTCGAATTTTTTGTCATCAGAACAACTCTATATTTTTTATTCCCCTTGTTCGTTACGACTATGTGTCTCTGGTGCGTGAAGGAAGTTTTGTTCTCTTCGCTGTAAGGTATGTTTATGCTTCCAATACTCAGCTTGGAAATGTCTGACGCGTCAACACTGATGTCGTTAAGGACATCTTTCGAGTTTGTGACGATTGTGTAGTGGTCAAATTTTTGTGTTATGATGTCTTCTTGTGGCACATTTTCTGATTCATATAGTCGGTATTCCTCCCCCTTCCCCTCTTCTTCTTCCTCCTCCTCTACTTCTTCTTCCTCATCATCCTCCTCTTTTTCCTCCTTACCGGCTGCACTCGCTTTTTCCGCATTATCATCCTGGGGAGAATGAACCTTCGGGCTTCCTCCCTCATTCGACTTTTCCGTTTCTTCCCCTTCCTCTTTGCTAAACATTAGAATTTTCTCATTCTTTCTTTCTTGCCCTTTGGACTTGTCGTCCCCTTTTAATGCTGCCATTTCGATGCCGTCTCCTAGATTATTACCACCTTCTTGGGGTGACTCACCTCCAGGGGAGGATTCACTAGGATTGCTCTGTCTTCCTTCCTTCTCTCTACTAATCGACTTCGACCCTTCTTCGCTCATCGATTTGCGGCCAGTTTGTTCGTCGGATTCCTCAGGTTGTACCTTCTCCTGCGGCTTCTCCGTCTCTTTTTCTTTTTTCTTTTCTTCTACTTCTACTTCTTCTTCTACTTCTACTTCTTCTTCCTCCTGCTCGTGTTCTCCCAAATTGTCAAAATCTTCTATATTCCCTTTGTTAATTAATTTTCTAAACGTATTTGGTTCTGTCTCTACAGCCCTTTCTGCATTTCCTTTTCCATTTGATTTTTCATCATTGGGCATCTGTATTAAATTATCAGCAGTTTCGTCTATGCTTGTTGATTTTCCATTGTTTGCTTCATGAATTGGCACGTCTTTGGATTTTCCTTTTTGAATATCTTCACTCCCATCATGTTGTGCATCGGACAATCCGATTGGGTTTAAGCGGGGTGTGTCTTTGTTATCCCCCCCCGTTATATGCTCATTTTTTTTTTTTTTTTTTTTTTTTTTTTTTTTTTTTTTTTTTTTTTTTTTTTTTTTTTTTTCTTCTTTTTCCTTTCTGTTTCTCCTTGGCATTTCTTAATTTTTCGAACTTGGCTGACAATTCGTACACGTCAAACAGCGGTTTGTAGCTTCCTTTAATTTCATCCAAAAAGTTTATTCGACCTGTTGTATTGTCTGATAAAATGCGACTTCCTGTCTTCACCAATTTGACGTTATAATTGGCCAACTGGTCTAAAATATTTTTCCCATGCCAGTCATTTTGAAATAAAATATTCATGATGATTAGTGGCAGCACATAACGTGACCTGATCATTTTATGGACAAATTAGAAAAAAAAAAGTGCACAAAAAAAAAAAAAAAGGGAGGATGGAAGAGGGAAATAAAAGTCTAATTACATTTTCAGGGGTCTCTTCTTTGATTTAGAACAAAATTAACATTCACTCCTGTTATAACGGTTCATGCGCTATAGGTGGAGTAAACTCGTATACATATATGGATGTACGTATATATTTATTCGCATTCCGGTGTCCGCACAGGGGGGGAGGGGGTAGAACTAGATACAAATGGGCGAAATATCACCACTCAGCGGAAGCTCACGACGTATGCAGACGCAGGTCTTTACAACTACACAGGGAATGTAAATTAATGGCGTTCACGAGAAATCATAACACAAAGGTGTACCCACATTCCGATGTGAAAAATTGAGTATAGACCGTTACTAAGTCTCCCCACTTGAGAAAAAAGATGCAGTGGGGAAAAGTTGCGAACGGTCGTACGGCACAAATCGCGTAAACAGCGCAAATCGCGCGAATGTGGAAAAAACGGGCGAATATGAAAAACGTGAAAGGAGAAAAACTTAGAAAGTGAACACGTGAAAAACTGAAACAAACAAAAAAAAGGAAGCGTGCAAATGCACTTGTACAGAGCGGACTGGCAGAGGCGTAGCCCTTTAAAATGTGTTTTCCACTATGACCCTAACTGCCCGCGTGGGCGAAGCGGTGATGTAGATGGGCGTCCGCGCACGTAGGTGTACATAAGCACATAGGTACATTTCCCCATCCGCTTATTTACACATTTTCCCAAAGGCACACTCGCGTGAGCAGTACACACGCTGTTACTATTGCTCGCGATAAAGTGTGTTTCGCTGGTGTGTGTAAAATGGTCTCTACTGCTAGTTGAGCATTTTCACTCGCAAAAAAAAAAAAAAGCGTTTCAATAAAAATAATTCAACTTATTCAAAAGAAAGCACACATGGTACAAGCTTCCTCTTCTGTAATATTTAATTCTTTTTTTTTTGTCAAAATTTGTGGCCCATATAGATTCCAATCGTTTTGTTGTAAAGCATTTTTAAGCAGGTAAAAATTTGAGAAAAAGAACTTGAGCTCCTGTGCTGCTCGTGGGGGATAAAAACATCACAAGAGTAAAAAGGGAAAAACGGGAAAAAAAACGACTCCTCAAAATACTTCAAACGTGAGTAATAAGGTTTTTCTCAATGTTCCCCACGTGTTCTATGTTTCTTAAAATGTACATAATGACATGTGTACATGTATATATATATTTTTTTTTTTTTGTGCTTAAAGTGAACCATTCCGGGAGATCGAAAATAGTCAACAGAAGGGAAAAAATTGTCACATTTGGAAAAAATTTCATCAATTATTCCAAATAAGCCTTTTAATTTTTTTCTTTTTCACTCTTTGGCATTCTTCTCTTTACAAGTTTTTTTTTAACACACATTTATAAGCACATACGTGTAAGTCTCCCATTTTTTACAAAAAAAATGGGGAACTTTTTAATTTTTCCGGAGAACAAATCACACAACTGTTGCCTCGCGGCTCTATAGCAACCCATGCTTTTTGTTTTTTCACATGAAAATTCAAGTGCCGAGGGAGAATTGGAATAAGGTGCATAAGAAGCGGAAAAAAGTAAAAAACAGTCGCAAAAGCGTCTCAAACGAGTCCAAAAAGCGTAGCAAACGAGTAGCAAACGAGTCGTAAACAAGCCGAAAACGAGTTGCAGAACTGTGAGAGTGCCTAGAAGTTGTAAATTTTGTAAAATTCCCAAAAAATGGTCGAAAAAAAAAGGGCAAAAATATTAAAAAAAGAAAAAGCAGTGATCTAGAAATTGCGCAACTTTAAAACCTTTCAAACTTTTTTCACTTCGCTAAGTTGAGAACTTTCGAACTTCTTCAAGAAGGAAGGAAAAACAAGTTGCTTTGTGATGGGGCAAATTTTCCTTTTTGCGCAATTTTTCCGCTAAAATGGCGGATTTAAGTGTAACCTTTTGGGTGTCATATTCTGGAAATTTGGGAAAAAAAAGGAAAAAGTTGACGAGAAGGTAGCGCAAAATTTACCCATAAGTTAAGCAAAAGTTACGCAAATTTTACCAAAAAGGTACGCAGAATTCACTATAATATAAGGGAACCTTTGGGACCATTTAGGGAAATTTTTTCCATTCACGATCTCCGTCGTTGCAACTGCTGTAGATCCAGCTGTGCAAAAATGTTTCCCATGCACCCTCCATTCGCAGCCAACGCGCACTCAACTTATCAATTTCTGCCATTCTTATCCGACGAAGTACATTCACTACTAATCGTCAATGCTTCTTTGAACATTTTTGTTCCCATTTCAATGCGACTAATCTAGTGAAGGCTTTGAATTGTTCATTCTGGAAAGAAGAAAAAAAAAAAAAAAGTAACTCTCACGAATGGGTCCCTGCGCAAAAAAGCAGGATTCAAAAAACATAACATGCAAAATGGTTGTTAAAAATTGAGTTTACCTCTCATTTATTTACTCTTAAAAAAAAAAAAGAAAAACATTTAATGGTATAACTCCCCGTTGGGGAAAAAATACAAATGATGTTTACACATCGCAACGTCATTTTTGAGCAAACTTTTCCTTACAAAATGGTCAGAAAGAATGGATAGTCCAAAATACTGCCCATTACAAAATTTAGGTTAGCGCAAAATATTCTGCGACATAGAATTTTACTGCCTTTAAAATGTTCCTAAAAACATTTTTTGATTTTTATAAAATGGCGAAATTTTTTAACACAAAAAAGTTCCACAAAAAGTTTTTTCTTTCCTTTTCACGAATTACTTATGTCAAATGGATGGACCCCCAATGGGGGGCAAAATAACCTCCTTTTTTTTTCTTCCATTGTTCCATGCCTTTTCCATTTCAATTTTCACCTGCACAAATCGAAACGTTCTACGGAAGGGGGAACAACAATAGCCAAATAAGAAAAGGTGTGTAAAAATACATACTAAAGTAACACACACACAGGGGTGGGCGTCTTCCACTCTGTCCTGACAAACAGGTAGCACATAAGTGTGCAACATTTCGTCCTATGTGCTAGGTATTTTCCTTATCCACAAATGTATACATATTGCTACACAGATCGAGGGGACTACACAACAGGGTGAGTAACAACTCCACCAACTCAGACTCGCGGCGGATTTCCACATCAGGACGTACGTCCAGGGGTACAACGACATTGCGAACATACGCAACTTATTATATGGCCTTTTCCCTTTATTTAACGTTTACCATGTATGAATTTGTCCTGCACCCTTTCCTCTATTTCGCGCCTTTGCAGTGCTGTTCACTAGGCTATTCGGTTACATGGACCATCCGTCCATTCCGTTGGCGCATCCAAATGGGTGTTCCCCACAGAATAAAGCAAAGAGGGGTATTCGCCCAAAATATGCCACCCCAATATGTACCTAGCTTAGCTTATTTTGTATACGTATGGGCAAACGTACATTTCCCTTTTTTTTACTTTCCCTTCAAAGGTCAAAATTTTGTGCGTTCCTTTTTTTAATACCCCATTTTTGCCTTCTGAAAAAAATAAATAGAACTCCCGAGTTATTTGTCGCTTAACATTTTATTTTTTATTGCAAACCAGCTAAGTGATAAGTTAATACCAAATTTGAAACACTGAATAAAGGAAAGATTAAGAGTAAAAAAAAAAAAAGAAAGAAAGGTAGCAAGAAAGCATGAATGAATGGTTATATTAGCGAAGAAGCAAGCACTACTACTTTTGCTCGTGAGGGGAAAGGAAATTATCAAAAGTAAAGCAGCCAGCTGATTTTTTTTTCTAAGCTGAAAGGGCACTTTTTTTTTTTTTTTTTTTTCCTTCTTTGAAAAATATTTCATTTTCCTGATTCGTTCGTAAGCTTATCTCTGCGTAGAGAAGTCACAAACGTGACGTATGCGAGAATTACATCCGCATGTTGGGTTATGTTCCTGTATGTAAATTCATGCGTTTACGCGATTGTGGTGCCATGCTACTGGTACATTTTTATTCGTTTTGTTAGCCAGGGTACTTTTTCCCATTTTTACGTGTAATGCCGATATTCCTTTATTTTTTTCTTCTCCTCATTTAATGTGATCATTTATATCAAAGAAACAGAAATCCTTCAAACAGAAGTAGCCAATTTTGCTGCTCTGCTGTGTTAACCCATCCGGAAGATACAGATAATTGGAACAAATATGATGAACCATACGTACTTATATTTTTGAGGCCCCGCACAAATGAGGGGGAACCTCAGGTGAAGAATCCCTTCAATACGATACAAAACAAAGGAAGGATTTTCCAGCTCGTATATTTTAAAATCCCCTCATCTTATCTGTATATTAATCCTGATATCTTCTTGAATGAGTAACAGAGGAATGCTTCTTCCCCCCTTTTTTTTTTTTTTTTCTCGTCACCCACAAATGTATACCATATAAGTATACACAGAATAGCAACAAAGGAAAAGAAATATATATACTTTTACGTACATGCACAGAATAGCTGCTACCGAAGGACATAATGCCTTGCAACATAAAGACATCGTCCTAGGGAACTTTTAATATGCGCACAAGGGAGGACGTATATACGTACATATGCACTTGCGCACATGCTTATACGCTTGTCCAGAAGAAGAGACAACCAATTTGTGACCCACCAGGTGGAGAGAGCATTTTCCTCAAAAGGGAATATACAAAGTGGGCTTATCCCCCCAAAGGAAGAACAGTCAAAAGGAAGAGGAAAAAAAAAAAAAAAAAACTTGGGAACCGCTTTTCCCATGCTTGTACCGCTTACCCAGATTGGCACAGTTATCCCCTCTCATGTATACTCAACGCATAAACGCCCCACTTTGCTCTTTCCCCCCGTACTCACACACAGAATCCCGTTGACATATAGCACACATGCTAATGTCATTTCTCATGTTCCCATGATTTTATTTCGTTAAATTATGATCGGTCGGATGGTAAAATTGGAAAAAGGGACATCTACATATACACATTCACCGGAGTATGTCCATACAGGTCCATTCGTAGGGGCGAATTTTCCCGAAGGTGTAACAAAAAGCGCAACGTAGTATAAGGAACTTTTGGAGAGGACAGCATACGGAGGACAAAGGCGTGGAACTAACCGAAAGAGAAGCTGCTAATAGGTTGTCTGATCCGTGAGTTGGTGAGTCATAACATTGATTAAGCGGCAGGCGATTAAGTAAAAGGAGACTATCGGGAGAGCCTCCACCCCGTCGCGACGAGCAAAATGATAGGGAACAAAGAAGATGCGTACGAATGTTTCAACCTGGCTAACCGATACCTGAAGGCGGGGAATTACAGCCAGGCGAAGAACTTCTTTCTCAAATCCAAGCGCATGTTCCCCGATATTGACATTAGTGAGCAAGTGAAAATATGCGAAGAGGAATTAAGGAAGAGGGAAAACGCCTCAGCACAGAGCAATGCAAACCACGCCAATGGAAACAGCCATAACAGCAGCAACAACAGTGGTAATTGCAACGGCACAACGTACCGACCCAATCATAACAACTTGCATGAACGCCATCATAGGGAAAAGGATGACGGCATAGAAAAAATATTGAGGACAAACAATTATTACGAAATTTTGGGCATTCCAAAAAACAGTAATGATGAAGCGATTAGAGGTGCATATAAAAAACTGGCAAAGTTATATCACCCGGATAAGAACAAAGAAAAAGGAGCGGAAGAGGCTTTCAAAAGAGTTTCGATTGCCTTTCAACATTTAATAAATAAAGAAAAAAGACATGAATATGACAACAATTCAGAAACGGATCATTCACACCATCATCCAACGTATAGAACCACGCATTATTATTATAATGATGATATGTTTACGCCTGAAGATATTTTTCGTAATTTTTTTGGCATCAATTTTGCCACGTGTAATAATAGGACCTTCAGGACCAATACCAACAACAACAGGGCCTATGCAAATAGTAACAATAGTGCCAGTGCCAATAGCCAACGGACTTATTCCTTCGTTCAAATCGCTATATTTTTAATGATGTTTGTTATTTTTTTCTTATCAAGTCATTTCGAGCAGCCCAAGGTAAAAGCCCATTTCGCCCATTTCACCCATTTTTTATCGCGCTCCTCTGTTCTGTACTCTACGAAAAGAAAAGCCCAAACGAAAGTGAAAAAAAAAAAATTATGAACAGGTCAGCTAATTTTAACATTTTACCATCATTTTATCGTGATTTTTTTTTTTTTTTTATTATTTCTTCCCGTGTAGGCTGTCTACTCGCTCAAAAAAACGGGCTATTTTGACACTCTAAATTACACTTCGTTGAACAAAATACGGTTTTACACAAAAAGGACATTTAATTATAATTACCCGAAGAATAGCCATCCGCGTTTTCAAGTAAGTTTTCCGCATTGTGGAGCGCTTCCGGATAGTCATTTCATTAGTTACACTGTGCGAACATTTTGTGTCTCCTCCCCACCGCCCCTATCGCAGATCGAGTACGAAGTTGAGTACAAATATTACGAGCATGAATGTCACGTGTTAACGAAGAAAATAAAAAATGATTACTACCGAGAAAAAAACCAATACCGTAATGCGATTTTTATATGCGCCTCTTTTTTTTTCGTTATTCCATATATAGTGAAAAGCGTTGTCATGGGTAGTCTAGTGCACTTTTTATATGTCCATATACGTCGGCCTACTCATACTATACACCTCTTTTGTGTGTCCTTCCACTGTGATAAAACAGTTTGGTTACCCTTTTTTATTTTATCTTTTTTTTTTTTTCATTTTTTATCAGAAAAGAAAATAAATTACAACGAAATTCCGGAAAGCTGTATGAAGTTGAAAACGCTAGAGGTAATTTCCTGCCCCAACTGTGTCGCGTGATTTAGAGGTGTCATGCGTACGGATGTACCTGTACGCCTGCCTACACGCGTACTATTCACTTCTGTCTATATGCGACTCATAGCAGCACGCGAACATTTATCCACGCCTTTTTTTTCCCATATCACAGGACCAATACAACAACTACATCATGAAGTTAAAAAGGCGCTAGCAGAAAATGCACACACGTGATGAATTCACCTTTTAAATTCAAGACACCCTGTTTGAATAAATAAAATAAAAATGATAAACAATTTCTCCCCTCTTTTGATTTTAACATTTCAGAATGCTAAACCCTTTCCTTCTTGTTTCAAATAACCCCCCCAACTCCTCTTTTGTGAAATAATATTTTAAAGCGACACAAAATTGTCCCTATTTAATTATAACACACCATGGTGTATAAGGACAACCCCATTCCCCTCGCCCTTCCGTGTTTCCCAGACTTATGCATTTCAGACGCAGTTGTTAATGGGCGCACACGAATGGTTTACCCCATAGGGTTTATGCCTTCCCAGGCACGTGTCTTTCGCGATCAGTAGTTCTACAATTTTTACGTTAGTACGTTATTACACCATTACGTTTTGCCTGCTGCTTCGCATTCCTTTCCCCCCCTGCCCATTCCACACATCTCACTTTTTTCGTTTATCTATTTGTAGTTTTAACCTTCCCCTTTTTTTTTAAAAAAATTCAATCTAATTAGATGAGTATGCTTAAAAATTGTATAGCCACATTCATATGCACAAGTATGTATTGTATGCATATACATATAAGTGTATAAATGTATAACTGCCCTCCCCCCGCCTCCTGCATACATATTTCTTCGTATGTATGCGTACATACGTGCGTACATCCAAAATGGGAATGGTTTAAGGTGCACATCGTAGACCATCCATCCATTTGTGTAACGCGCTTCCACCTTAGTGTGTGAAATATATTTATTTTATACCCCTCTCCCTCCTGTGCCTTCCGCGCATATAATTACATACCTTATCCATCTTTGTTGAAATTGTTGCATTTTTTCTGCACATAAGATGTGAAGCTCCTCTTCTTTCTTCTTCTCCTTTTCTCCTGTTTTTTTTAAATCGTTCATGTGGCGTAAGTTTTTTGCGCTTGTACTTTTTTTTTTTTTTTTAATTTTTTTCCTAGCCATTGGCAACATTTTCGTGTGTGCAAGCTCATGTACAGACAGCGCGCGCATAGTACATATAAATATGTTCATATATATTTGCGTACCTATGTATCTACTTATATATGTATTATATATACCCCTGCGCACGCATGAATGTACGGCGCTATGCCGCACCGTAATTTTTATAGTAATACACCATAATCAAAATATGAAGAATAATTAATTAGCACTTATTTTTAGGTAGACGTACACAACAAAGGGGTGTAGCGATAGGGCAAAGGATACGGACGCTGCGCACTTTGTAGTGGCCCTAGCTGTTGTGGTTGGTCGGTGCTCTTTCCGTCCTCGCTCCGTTATTTGTCCTATCCCCAGACGTTACACATCCCAACTTTTCTACTTTTACAGAGTTGATGTTTTTGCACCACGCATCGCGCCTGTATGTGTGTGCAGGTAGTTCGATATGTGTCTCCCCTAGATGGAGACTCCCATTGGGTGATCGCTCGACAAGCTAGTACCTCCAACACCGCTAACTCTGCTAAAGCTCTCTCCCCCCGGCGCCTTGCGTGCTGTACGTATTTATTGCTCTATGCTGTCGGACGTATGGGACGAGTACTCATCATTGCTGTTGTGGTACATTTTGTCCGTCTCGTACAATTCCTTCTCTTCTTTTTTTATTATGTCTTTGATGTACTCATAACCAAATTCTTCGTGATTATTGGACGACCAAAGTGTCATATGGTTTGGATTCTCTCTATCAACGTTTATGTTTTTTCCCCCTCCGGGGAAATTCCTACTCTCTTCCGCCTTTCCCATTTCGTTACGGATAAAAGCGCCATTCTCAGCGGCACCATTTATTTTTTTCTTATTTTTGTTCTTGGATATGACTTCCTTTATCTTACTGCTATACGCATTGTTTTCGTTCCTCGCTGATTTGACGTAGTAGATTTTCTCGCTTCGCTCGTCCCCCTTTTTTTTTTTTTTCTTTTTGTTACTCGATTTATTCGTCGAGTCATGCGTATAATTGGCGAAATTTAAATAAATTACTATTTCGTACATACACACCAATATAGCGTTAAAGAAGTTAGCGTTTAGGCCTTTTAATATCACGCTTTTTTTTTTGTCTTTGCCCTTCACTTTGCTGAAAATGTGGATGCTTTTAACGTCGTACATAAAATAGGCATTCTCCAGATCGTAGAAGCTGCATGTTGATGCACAAAAAAGAGGGATTGCATGTAGGTTCAACCGCTTGAGAAATACAGAACGAGAGCGTACGTGCATTCGCCCGTGCAGAGGGATACCGAGGGGTATGAACACATTCTTGCATTTTTAGAAATACGACCCCCTTTGGTATGCGATATTTACCTGAACGTTCGTAGCACATTGGGGGTAACTCCCTTTACAGCGGCCTGGTACGTGTGAGAGTACACCGTTAAGAAGTTGTCTACAGGGGTGAATTAGCAAATGGAATTTGAGCATCATACCCGTCCTATAGACAGTTATACTATCCATGCAAAACTGGGTTCACCAAATGGAGCGAAATAGGTGAAAAGCAAAGATGCAGGCATACGTCCATTCTGTACATGCATAGGTATAGTTATTCAAAAGAATGCTATCACTTTTTATGATTACGTAGGAGTTGTACCTATATTTGTGCCATCTAAGACCATGTAATTCAGCTTTTTCTGTTTATAACTTTGGAAGATATTTTTAATGAGTAACCCATTGCAACCTGTCGAACAAGAAATGGGGGAAATTTTGAGTCATTTCTCTCACCGCGCAAAATTATTTAAATGGTGCATACAAGATATTTTAGAGTAGCACACAGGACGCAATGTCTCTATTTTGCTTAAACATACAAGCATTTATTTTTTACACTCTTGTTCATACCTTCTTTTCCTATATCCCAAGCTTTCTTATAGGATAAGTTTATCTTATCAATTTCGGGAACATTGTTTCCTAAGGGTTGCCACTGAATATTGGTTACTCTCCTGACACACGGGATGGATGCATAGTGTTACATATATACGGTGTTGCATTTGGAAGTGACTTAACCTTTTCTACGTGAGCAGAAGCTCGCGCGGGATCCATCCTTTTCTTGTATACAAACGAGCAGTTCTCTGAACACAAGAAATGTCGAATTATGTCGGGGCATTTGCCGAGGAGATTTAAAGGGAACTTACTTTGGTTTATCTTTGTCGGGGGGAACTCGTCCATATGCCTTAAGCGGGAAGTTCTCAGCGCTTTCGGGGGTACAAAGGGGGAGTGAATTAAGCAGGGTTGGTGGTTAATTTGGTACAGCATTTTTTGGCTGTTTCTTTGGCCTTTTTTTTTGGTTATTTTTTTGTCTGTTTTTTTGTCTGTTTTTTTGGTTATTTTTTTGGCTTTTTTTTTGGCTATTTTTTTGGCTATTTTTTTGGCTATTTTTTTGGCTGTTTTTTTTTTTTTTCCTAACCTGCTCATATTATTTATGTAGCTAACTGTGTAGCATTTTTTATACTTTTTCTCCTTTTTCAGCTTGAAATTATTACTTACGTAGGATAATATGGGGATGTTTTCTTCATCCGCGGAACACGAGTTGCCAAATCTCGAATTTTGACTTTCATTTGAATAGTGGAAATTGGATTCAGCAGAATTTTCCAAAAATTCGTACACATCTTTGTATGATTCCACGCTTGTGGCACAGTCATTATCTTGTACTAAAAAATAGGTCAAGGAGGACAACCGTGTTATTTTTGCACAAGAAGAATGGGGAAAAAAAAAAGGCAAATTAACGCCTCTTTGCACAAGCGTGTGGATGTATAGACGTACTCATATCGTTGTAGGACACAAAAACTTCATCCATGTTTTCGTCGATTAATCAGTCGACAGGTTGTTCTTTCATTCATCCATTAATGCGGGTAGCGACGGCCAACGAGAAAGAGGAAGGAAGGAATCCGAACATGTAAGCGGCGTTAATAGGCACTTTCTGTATGCACGTATATGCACAAGCACCCGTTCATATACAACTGTAAGGACGCGACGCGGAGGGATTTTGAAAAGGTCACAGCTGCCTTGTTGCTCGTTGGCTCCTTCCCCTTTGTTACGTTAAGGGTGTCATTTTTTAAAAAGTTCCTTTTCGAGGGGTAAACGTTTTTATGAAAAAAAAAGTTAATTAGGTAAATGAATAGGTAACGAATAGGCTACGAATAGGTAACGCATATGCAACGAGTTTGCAACGAATGAGCAACCGAATGGGCAACGATTAAACAACGATTAAAAAAAAGGGGTCCATAAAAATAGGGAAACAAATAAAAACACTTGAGCGAAATGAAGAGGCGCACTTAAAACAAATTTACATAAAATTCTGATAATATAAACCAAACATGATTTGTTTTTTATTTTTAACTGCGCACAAACTATTCCTCCGCAATTCCCCATATGAAGTGGTATTCGATTTCTTTTCCGGTTAGCAATTTCATGCCGACAGGCAATGGTAAAAGCGAATACACGTTCAAATGGGTAAAAAAAGTATGCAGTTGGGGCGGTTTTCCGTTAGGGTTACCACCTTTTTCACCCACGTGTGCGCGGTTCACGTGGTGCTGTTCGCATACGGGGACACATACATGTACGTTGGGAAAGATGCATGTAAATATGTACACACATTGGTCTCCCATAATTTGTACTCAAAGAAGGAAAAAAAAAAAAAAGAAAAAAAATTCAACATTTTAACTTTTCTTTACAACTACCGCGGACGCGCATACACGTACGGCTGTACGCATAAGTACGCCCTCCGCGCGTGCGTCTAATGCTGAATGGGGCATTCTGCATGATGAGACCATTCCTGACAACACGTGTTTTTTTTATTTTATTTTATCTATTTTATTTTTTTTTTTTTGCAGTGCGGCAAAACATTTCCCTCTGCAGTACTTTCACTTCATGATGGTTCCATCTTGATAATTTAAAATTTCGTCATTGTCCGAAATTTGGTTTTTTCTAATATGGTCGATGGTAACATCAATTCTGTTTATAACATGTTTTATTATACATTCATTCTTCAAATTGTTTTCCGCGATAAGAGATATCTTGGTCACCAGTCTACGATGCTTCCTTCCCTTCAGCGTGTCTTTATACTCTTTACATATGGCTTTAATCCAGAAAAAAAAAGTGTTTAGAAAAAATCTATTCCTTGCTAGAGAATTTAAAAGAAGCTCTAATAATTTTATGGAATATTTTTTTCCCAAATTGACAACTGTATCTCTGATCAATTTCTTGCCCTTTACATTGACCAACATAATTATCTTATGGTATCTTCCTAGGGATATATTTAACTTTATCATGGATGATAAGGCTAAGAATGTGTCACTGGGGGTGATTACACTTTCGTCATCATTGTTTTTCCTCTCATCTTCGGAGTGGCTGTCGATATCGTTAAAGCAGTCCTCGGTCTTGTTCGCTCTGTTCCGGCTCGGCACGTCATCTGCCACGTCGCCCGTCACTTGGCGGGTCACTTGACACGTCACTTCGCGTGTCACTTCGCCGCCCATTTCGCCGCCTACTTCGCATGTCAATTCGTTTAATGGACTGTCTCCAACTTTAGGCTTCTTCACATTTTCCCGTTTTGTAAAATTTCCCTCTGCAATCTCCGCCCCTGGTCCATGTTCCTCGCTTTTCAATTTTCTTTTTTTCCTTTCCTCGCCCGCCTGTTGGGCGACATCATCGTTCAATCCGCTCCGTCCGTTTACTCTTCCTGCTTCGGCCAATCCGTCCGTTTGCTCCTCCTCCACCCCGCCCTGTACAGTGTCGCTGCCCCCCAAGGATGGCGTCGAACTACACGACCCGTGCGTCCCGCTATTTTCGCGCGTCGTGTTGGACAAACTTCCGTCATTTCTTGACACATTCGTGGTGACCTCGAATTCGTCAGTCCCCTGTGTGTTTCCCGTTTCGGCGCGTTCCTCGCTCCGTTTGAGATGATCCGTTTCATGGCTGCTTCCATCGGAGGGTTCTTCCTCGGGGGCGGACGTGTCGTCATGAGGGTCGGCCTGCAGGTCGTCCAGTATACTACCATGCAAGTCGCCGTGGGCATCGTTAGGGGCACAACTTTTTGGAGCGTTCTTACTTGCTTCATCGCGGACCATTTGTCTTAATTTGGTTTTTCCCCCGGGCAGGGGCATGTTGAGTTTCACCGCGTCATCCCCCGTGCCATTAGTCACATGGCCCTGCTCCTCCGTTACGTCACACTCGCTGTAATCCGATGTGTCCTCATCGCAACTGTCCGTTTTGTCACTGTCGTCATTCCACGTGATGTCGCTGTCAATATAGGAGTCGCTATCAGAGTAGCAAGAAAATTTCGATTCACTCAAAATTTTGTTAACCAAATTTTTTTTCACCTCACTATCGTCTACATCTTTAATGGCCACAATCTTCTCATTCGAGTTCATCACCTTCAGCAGCACAGGATCTGCCGCATCCGCCGCATCTACAGCATCTGCACAATCTGCATCCTCTTCTGGGAGGGTTAAGAAATCATGACGAATCTGTATCGTATAAACGACAGCCGATTTTTCATTCATAAAAATTGTATCCATAAAAAAGTTACTATTTATGTAGGCGTATTTATTAACCATATGTTCCATGTATTTTGCAAAATTGGGGGAATTTTCTTTTTTCTTTTTTATGATATATTTCTGTTTCATTACTCTCTTGAGAAGATGATCAGATGTGTTGTATATTTGCGCTACTTTGAATGGTAACTGCATGTGTGCTAGCGGGCACTTGCTGACGTGTGCGAGGCCGAACTTAAAATGGGGGATGTTCAGGTGGTCGATGAGGTATATCAGCACTTTGCCACTCTCGCTGTATATCAGTAGGTACAGCTTCGTAAGGTATTCCTTTGTAGCGGATGTGCCGCTTGTTTCTTCTTCATGGGCTCCTTCTACCCCCCCACTTTGGCCTTCCCCTTTGGGTACTTCTTTGGAGTCTACAAAATCGTAGGGGGGTTCCCCATCGTGGGATTTTTCTCCCTCGTTGGCAGGACTGACATGTCTCACTTCTTCACCTCGCCCGTTGGAGGTACCAAGATGTCTCCCTTCTGGTGCGGACTCCTCCCCAAAGTTGCAATCCCTCGAATGGTGCCTGACTTTGAAAAAAAAAACCCCTTTTATGGACTCATCATTTAGCATCCTTATATCGAGCTTGGTAAGGCACTTTTGTTTATTCTTCACTTTCCCCTTTACCAATTTGTACACAGTGACATCCTTACATGAGTAACTACAGACGTGTATGACCTCTTTGTATTCATTCCTCCCCTGCAGGTGTTCATTTCGGTGCGAATGGTATACATGCTCCTCCTGTCGGCATTTTGCAGGGAGACTCATGTTCGTATTACACAGTTTCAATGTTTTGTCCTTCAGGCAAAGTAGCTTCAAAAAGTATATTCTACTTTTTGTACTCAAATATATCATGTTCTTCTTATGCGAGCAGAAATTCACCTTCACAGGAGGCTCCTTCAAATTTAGCATAATACTACATCTCCCATTAGTCCTCGCTTGAAATAGGGAACATTTATTCTTTTGTATAAATATGATGTTTTTTTTAAAATATACAAAATCGATTGGCTCGCAATCATTCAAATTTATTAATGTGTTTTTTTTTTTTTTCCCCCAATCGTAGAGAGAAAAGGTGTCATCTGAGAGCATCACCAAATCGGAGCTGTTATGTAGGTACCCTTTCAAGAATGCTTCAGACGACATGGAGCTGTTAATTTCATATTGCCTTGACTTATCGTTCTTTGACTTTAATTTGAACAATCGGACGCTGTATTTTCCACCCTTCTCATTACTATCCACGTGATTTATTAGCAGGTCGTTTCCCTCCATGTGTATGACATCTCCGTTGTAATCCCTCATCATTCTGTTGGAGGCATTTATTTTTTCCAAACTTGGGGCAAAAACTGCTGAAACGCTCTCTCTGCAACGTCGAAATTTTTTCTCCTCATAAAAGCGTTCCCCCTTTTTGGGACAAACTAACAGTGATGTTACTAATGTCGCGGACGTGTCTGTGGGGAGGAACGTGCACTGGGTGGTAATTCCCAGTGTGGCGACAAACCCTTTGTGCTCTCTTTGCCTCACCTATCGGGGAGTGACAGAGCAAATCTTCCTACCACAAATGGGGGGCATATCGATTTGGCTGCCAACTAGAACATGAATTATAAAAGTATGAAATTTTTCAAACCCATGCAAAATTGGAACATATGCATATGTAGCGATAACTTCATGGGCATATATGTCGCGTCGTTGAAGGGGCTCGCTTCTCCTCCTTTGCTGCTATCAGGGTGACGCACGGACGACTTTCCAAGACGATGCCTCCCCCCTTTGTTTACCTATGTAGTTCCTCCCCCGCTTCTACTCTTCACACCATATGTTTGCCTTCAGCGTTATGTACCTATCTGGGCTCGAAAGATGGTACAATATTCTGTACGCCTTCTCTGAACCGCTTCTGTGCCTCTGTGCTCTTCTATACGCCTCTCTACGTGGTATGCTCCTCCACAGTTTCGCTTCCCCCAATTGTTCAAGGGGCAACCCACAATTTTTAAAAATGCTCAAATTTTTGCTTTTTTCAAAGCCGAAAGGGGAAAAAAAGGGGGTAATGTTTTGAAACAAAAAAATTATTTCAATTTGGATGCTAGAACATACGCAAGTACAAATACAACGTAAATGTAAATAAAATACCATGCGCTTCTCCCGTTCTTTTTTTTTTTTTTTTTTACGTTTTCTTGGCTACATAAATGCAACGCGAAATGGTGTCAAAAAGGGATTTCCTCAAAAACACAAATGGCAGTTTTCCTCCTTTTTTCATGCAGCAGGAAAATTTGCCCTACATTTTAGGTATTATTTTTTTTTTTTTTTCCATAAAGCAACAGTGTGGTATCAAGCATACAAAATGGATTTTTTTTTTTTTCTCGGGGGTTGTATTTTTTTCCAAGCCAAAAAAGAGTATTCAACTTTAGTAGTAAATATATAAACAAACTGTTTCTGCGTAATGAGAAATATAGAGGTGGCAAAATACGGGTAGCGAGCCATGCGAAGCAAGAAAAGCGACTGCATGGCTGACTGGTCTATGTATCACATCGCATAAGATAATACGCACAACAGAAGGTATATTTCTTTACCCCTTCCACCAATCTGAGTCGTATAAATGGATATAAGGTAACACCTTTTTTTTTTTTTACGTGCTCTCACCACATTTTGACCCCCCCCTAAAATGTTTTTACTCAAAAAATGAACATTTGAAAATTCTGTTCATCCGTCACATGAACAGGCAAATACTTCTACAAGTATATATAGCCACTTTGCGAAAAGTTAAATTTTTTTTTTTTAATACATCTTCAACGCAAGGTCTGTGGAAAAAAGAAATATAAGCATGTTCCATCGGCTCGCAGGCCCATTTGACGAACGGAAAGCGTGAATAATGTAAACGAAAGAAGAAACTCTGGTGTCACTCACATTGTTCACGAAGCGTCAAAGAAAAATATATACACAAATGGGCATATTACAAGGGAGACAACACCCCTGGTGATAGAGAACCCCGCGTAGTTCGTTCCATTTCGACTGGTGTAAACGGCCAAACGGCTGAATTGAAAAAAGAAAGAGACAAATATTCCCCCACTGTTTATACAGCTCTGTGATGCTTATGTTATAATTGGAAGCTATACCCTTGTGAGAGTAATACCCTTCTAGGGCGAGGAACAATATGTAGTCAAAACAACAGAGAAAGTGGCTTTGTCCCTTTCGAATAAGTACAACTTAAGCTGTACGATTTGTTGCAATCGCGCAAAAGGGTTACCCAATAGGTCTAATTCCACCGTCCATGCGTTTTGTTGGATTATTTTTTTTTTTCCTTGCCGGAGGGAGGTCCTCACGTTCGTGCAAGGAGCTAAAAAAGAAGCCTTGACGAGAGAGACATAAAACCGGACTGCGCTCATAAAGGAAATTTCCTTGTAACGCTTCCCATGGGGATAATAGCTCTTTTACCACCCCATTTGAACAGCTCACAGGGTGACGCCAAAGAGGCAATTTCGGCTATGTACCTAGTTTTTTTCCAATTGTGCAATTTGTAACCCTGGTACATAATGCCTTATGTTTCCTTTTCCATTTTTTCCTTCGATTTGGGGCTGAATGGAATGTTTTTCTATGACGAATGAAAAAGGTGTGCTTCTTCCCTGTTGAAGTAGGCGAAATGTCTGTGTAGATGAGCGACACGCCAATTTGTATAGCCACACCGATGATTTGTCCTTATTATGTGCACAACACTCACGCAAGTCATTTTCAGTGGACCGATCATTTGGCAGAAGGAGGGAAAAAAAAGGGTAATGCAAAAGTATGGACACTGGACACTGTTTCTTGGGATGACCCCTTTTTCTTGTCATGCTTTCGGTGCGAACTCTTTGTGTGTACACCTCGGCTACCATATATTTTACGATAATAATGCATAATATTAACAGCAGGGGGAGGGAACAACTTCATTGAGAGGGAAAATCCACGGTGTGAGAGCAAATAAATGTCAAATAAACATGGCTGTGACGTTTTAATCCTCCTTTGAAATGGCTAAATGGATGAAATAGAATTTTGTTTTTTTTTTTTACCAAATTAATGTAGACAAAAATTATGGGAAGAGAAGGGATATTTCCCCCATTTTTTTTTTCTTCACCTTTTTGTAAAGGGCTCCTGCAACCATGCATCCAGGTGTGCAGCAAAGGCAACAGGCAGTAGTGTCTTAAAAATAGGCTAACGTGTGAGCAGCCATATTGAAAAGAAGCCAATGCGGACGGAATGACGTGGCTGTATTTGCGTACTTTTTACTGGAAGGAATAGCGTTTCAGAATTCAAAAAGATAAAGCAGAATGAAGCAAAAGAAACCATGGTTTGAAAAGACCGCGCGGGGGAAGAAACCAGCCCGTGTACATACATCCGCACGCGTGCGTATTGCATTTCCATGTGGGATAAGCCGTGTCTGCATTTGCGCGCCAGGCTGGTCCTGCAGAGTGCCAGCCCGCGGGCACGCACAGCTGGGGGTGTTAATATGTATAAATATATATACACTCACCCAAGCATATGTGTGCTCCCGGACAAGCAATACATTGCGCTGAGCGGCCAGCGCGGAAGGTGAAAAATAGCTTTACAGGCCAAAACGGGGGGCACATGCATATCGCGAATCTGCATATGTGGAAACGTACAAATGTACTTCGGTACATGTATGTGTCCTATATATATATCCAAGTAGCCAATTCTAAAAAAAAGACTAATATTTGCCTGAACGTTCATAAAAAAAAAAAAAAATACAGACACGAACGAAAAGAAAGGGAAGGAAGAAAAGAAAGGAAATAAATGAAGTAAGGAAATAAAGGAGGTAAGGAAATAAACTAAGGAAAAAAAGTCAAACTACTAAAAAAACACAAAAAAGGTAACAAAACTTAGCATAAATGTGAACGCACAATGTGGTAGATAAATTAATGACAAAGATGTGTACAACCAACCATAATAAATCATCTGTAACCCCAAAATGAAAAAAAAAAATATATATAGCTAAAAAGTTATGCGTTATTTTGAAGTGATTTACCACCCATAAGCTTTCTTAAAGGTAATCAAAAAAAAAAAAAAAAAAAATTATAAAAATCACACACATCCTACTCCCACAAAGGGGTAAAAAAAACAAAACAAAAATGATGGCCCGATGATGGCCAAATGATCGCTAAATGACTGCCAAAATGATCGTCAACAATGAATGCCAATGTGAATGCCAAAAAAAGTTGTTATACATGTCAAACTTGGCGAGATTTTTCTTTCATTTTTGCTAACTTAAAACGTTCGTGAAAAGTTTCACCCTCGTTTGGTTCGCTTTTCTTTTTTTTTCAATCCGTATAAAATTGTACATATTGCATATATGTTATAATGAACACCATTTGACATAACACAATTATGTACCTTTTTTGCTATCCGAAACGAAATAGCTTTTAATATGTATTTAATAGAAAAAATTTTAACAGTTTGGTGAACAACAACCACTTACTCGCGAAGCACAAATGCATATATTTTTTTTTCCCTTTCCTTTTGTACTACAAATTGGGGAAGACCTTGCGCGCGCATGATAGCGTACTTGGATGGCTGGTAAGTTTTTTATACTCGGAATTTTATTTTATTCTTAGTTCGCCGTTCTAGTTGAATGAAGCGTTTTTTCTAATCCGTATTGTGCTGTGGGTGTGTTCATTTGTGCGCCGTGTGCCTATAAGTAGGCTTCTACGCTTGTTCTACGGTTATTGACCTTACTAGTACGCCCATTTGTACGCTTCCCTTCGCGCTCATATACATACGTTCACTCGTTTACATTATACCTTGCTTTTTTTCCCCAAAAGTCGAAGGAAATCCGCATAGTATAACAATCGGGTGAAACATATTTGCGCCATTATATGTAATCACGAACATATACGCAATATATTTATACACGTGTATATTTTTACGAAACATGTACATGCTAATAATTCATTCACGTCGCGCAGTGTGTCCACCTGTATATATATAAATAATATATATACGTAATGTAAATATCCGTAATGTATCTGTAAATATATACGTAATATATACTATATAATATTTATCGCGTACAGTAACATGCCTGGTATTATACACATAAAAAATAATACGTACCTCGCTTATCTGCACTATATACCTAATGTTGACTAAGAAAAATTAAAGATAAATTTTGAATTCAAGAGGTATAAGAACGCCTGACTTAATGTAAGAAACAAACCACCAGAAGCGAAGCTTTTCCGAGGAAAAAAAAAATAAAATACAGAATAAGAAAGAAAAAAAAAGTAAAAAAAGAAAAAAAAAAATTATGTATATATATACATACATATACATTTATACATAAATTACTCATTATGCATTTATATATATAATTAATCGTATATATTATATATAATATATATCATTACAAACGAGAAACAAACAAAAATTAGTAATTAAGAAAGGAGGAACAAGATAATCCGAAGAAGAGTAAAAGGAAGAGCCAGAAAAAGAAGAGCAAGAAAAAAGGAACAGCCATAAAAAAGGAAGAGCAAGAAAAACAGAAGAACTCGTTTTAAATAATATACATATTCGAAAGTATGTTAACTTAAAACACGACTAAGGAACAAGTGTTACTTTTCTCATTTGGTAATCATTCATAGTGATGTATGCAGAATACCACATGGGTGTGATTTATAACGTGGAAAATGCGTACCCAGAAAAGAAAGAAAAAAATGAGTAGCCTGGCGAATGTTATGCAGTTCTTCGAGGAGCTCCTGATGTAACACACATCACCTGTAAAAGTGGCGCACAAAACAGTATAGCATATCCCATTGCCTACATAATCCATCGTGCATAATTTATGTGCACTGTTATGTTTGGGTACATGTACGTAAACATGGTAGCAAGTTATGTGTACTATATTACCGTGATGGTTTCTCGCTTTCTGTGGTGCCCACGTTGCACGCTGGGACAGCTTGTAGAGTTGCGAGCCCTACCTCCACAGCGTGTTCGTATGCACGTAGGCATGTGCGTATATGTGTGTTTTTGTCTTGCTTCTCAATGTACGTATTTGTGAGTGTAGGCATCAGCGTGTACACTCTTTTCTGTGCAGTGGATTTGCAACTCAACCGAGTGTTACACATCTCATCTGAACGGGTTATATACTCGTAAGGGAGCATGTGCCTTATGTATGTGTGTCCATGTGCTCCCTGTCCATTGTCCAACTTTGCCCCTCGTCTCTTGTGTGAATACCCGGCAAGTCCCGTCCTCGCTTCATCAGAGGCAGCATTATGCGGGGGCGAACATATTCCGTGGAGCCGTTGCGAAACAGTGCACGTATAAGTGTATACATATATGTATATGTATGTATATATATGCATACGCAGGTGCTCACATGCTCACGTACATCCTTATGTACATGCCTCTGTACATGCTTCCATACGAACGTACCTGCGTGTCCGCCCGAAAGGGTGTCACTTGGGGTTCGCCGCCGTGCTAGGTAGTTGGCGCAGATGTGCGCACCACACTGAGTTGAAGCGAATGCATTTACATGACAACAAATGTGTCCGAGCACGTCCATGCATAATTCCTTTCATATATCCCTCTCCCCCCCCCCTCTTGCGTGCATACGTATAAATATGCATTTACGCAGGGGTCACCAAAAAGTGAAGCTCGCTC